>NC_060285.1:11692562-11755641 GCF_021613505.1 Equus quagga
CTCCTGGTTCTGCCCACACACCTGCTGTCCCCTGCTCGTGCCTGCAGAGCCTCTGGGTCCGCATCCCTCTTGGGACATCCAGGTCCTCTGCACAGGGGCCTAAGTCACAAATTCTGTGTCCCCAGAGGCCTGTGTGAGCCTGGCCTCATCTGCCTGGATGTACCCTGTGATCATTTCTTCCCTGGGGTCTCAGCCATCTCCCTGGGGAGAGAGAAACAGCCCCTCTGAGTCTCAGATGCCCCAAACCTGATGGGGGTCTTCTCTGTAGCCCCCCCAGGCTCAGATGGGGAGGACGGACCAGGATCCACTTTAGCCAGGAAGCCCAAAGCTGACACATTCCTCGCTTCCCCCTGCCTGCCTCCCCCCGGGGGCATCTTGGGTGTCAGGGAGAGGGAACTGTGTGTCTACTCAATGAGCTCTCTCCCCAGACTCTTGGCTGGGCAGACAAGCTCTTTCCTTCTTGTTTGGAAACTTAAGAACCTGGAAAAGACCTGGAAAAGAGCCTTTCTTCCCTCTGTTTTTTGCTATCTATCCCTTCTGTATTTGTTAGGATTGGTGGTTTAGTGGTTAAGATCCCATGTTCTTACTGCAGTGGCCTGGGTTCCTTTCCTGTCAGGGAACCACGCTGTCTGTCGGTTGTCATACTGTAGCGGCTGCGTGTTGCTGTGATGCTGAAAGCTGTGCCACCGGGGTTTCAAATACCAGCAGGGTCACCCAGGGTGGACAGGTTTCAGCGGAGCTTCCAGACTAAGACAGATTAGGAAGGAGGCCCTGGCCACCCACTTCCAAAAAACTTGACCATGAAAACCCCGAGAACAGCAGCAGAGCATCGCCTGACATAGTGCTGGAAGCTGAGAGGATGGCGCGAAAGACCCGGCAGGGTTCTGCTCTGCTGTCCGCAGGGTGACCAGGAGTCAGAATCGACTTGAAGGCACTAACAACAACAAAGAATTTGTTGGGCTTCTTCTGGGGGCAAGGAGCACATATAGAACACAAGGCATCAGAAAGGACAAACGGCCCCGAGTCGCAGGGTCAGGCAGCCCTGGGGCCAGCTGCTCCAGCAGCCCCACGGCATTACCACGGACCCCGGTCTGTCCCCTACTTCCTCTCGGCACACTTAGTGTGACAGCTTTGCTGTTAGGCAAGCTTCCCTCAGGGCCACAGGATGGCAGCCACAAGATGGTGGCCGCGAGATTGCTGTCCCGGTTCCGGTTGTCACATCAGGCATGACGAGGGCCAGTGACAGCAGCATCAGAGGTTCCTTCATCCAGCAGCCTTCCTCACTTCTCATTGGCCAGAAGTGGCCAGGTGACCACACCTAACCCCATCACTGGGAAGGAGGACAGGATTATGAGAAGCAAGACTTACCCCTGAACCCCGAGGGTCTGGGCTAAACCCTCAACGAGATCAGAGGGGTTGTGGGGGAGAAGCGGTCAAGAGCACAGCTGGGTCATTTCTCATCAAAGCTCTCTGGCCGCCTTATCAGATGTGGTGTCTGACTCAGCCAGAGTGTCTTGGTTCCAGGAAGTGGCCTCAGCCCTGTGTGTCCCCTGATTACAGCTCTTACCAGTTGTCAGCCCTGCCCATGGGGCTTCAAGATCCCGGGGCACTGGGCTACAGCAGCAGCAACGTCACCATGTCCGGGAGCCCTCCCCAACCCTCCCAAGCAGAGCCGAGCTTCCCTGAGTTCAGCTGAGGCTGCAGGAGACGCTGCCTGGGTTCAAATCTAACCAGGTAAACAAGGGCAGGTCACCTCAGTTTCCTCACCTGGAAAATGGGGGTGATCACAACAGCATCTGCCCCGTAGGGCTGATGAGGATTCAAGGAGATGATGTCTGGACAAGCCGGGCACACAGCAGGCTCTCTATCGGTGTTGAATATTATTTTCAGGCAGACGTTCTCCATACTCACTTTACAGAGGGAGGAACTGCAAGGTACAGAGACTGGATAATTTCTTCCCACATCACGTGTTCATTCCTTCAACGGTGGTGGACCGACTACCTGTTACAGGCTCCCGCTGTGCTGGACATGGGGCCGAGTGGTGAAGGAGAGAGCCACACAGCCCCTGCCCTCACGTGGTCTCCAGTCCAGTGGGGGAGATGGACTCACACAGGTCGTTGCACCAGGGCTCCAGATCAGGGGACGTGCTCAAGAAGTCACGGGAGAAGCTGGTTTGGAAGGCGGGAGGCGGGGTCTGAGGAAGAGGTGGCTCAGCTCAGCCCCAGAGGTGAGCAGGCGGAGGGCAGATGCTCGGCGCCTTCCAGGCCTGAAGGAGGGGCCAGGAGGCAGGAGGCAGCCAGGTTCACGGGACCCGGGTTTGGGATCTGTCCAGTGGGTGGCACCTGCAGGAGTTTAAGGTCACTGGGAAGCGCGTGGACGCAGGGTTCAAACCCAGGCCTTTCCGACAAGCGGCCAGGACCTGAGCCACGGTCTCTCCGAGGGTGGCTGGAGGATGCGACATCCCCTCGAGCTCTTTGGGTGGCTCTCCTTACAGGAGTTGGTGGAGCTCCTGCCCTTGAACCTCGACACCCACAGCCGAGCGTGTGGGTGTTCAGAGACATCATGGTGTTAACTTGAAGCTGGCCGTGCGGCTGTACTCACACCACAGAAAGTGGCAAATGTTAGAATTTTGGTTTTTATAAAACAAGGCCTTCATTAAGAATTAACCTCCGCCCCCCGGGGTGAAGGGGGTGGGCAGGCTTGGGTGGGGGCAGGGCCTCATCGAGGAGGCATTTTGGGCGTGGACCCCAGGCTAGGGGACCTCCTCTTTCCCTGGAACCCCTCACTCCCCCTGCCCCCCATCCCACCCAAGGCCGAGCTCTCTACTTTACCCTGCCCCCTGGTGGCCAGGGTGGTTGGTGGCTCCAAGGGAGGCCCCAACACCAGCAGCCTGAGGCCGGCTCCCGGGATTTGGGAAGCAGAGCTGCAGCCGCAGCTGCCTGAGCCAAACACATTAAGGGCTCCAGTCAGGGAGCCCAGGCATGGAAGGTGCCAAGGTCCTGGGGCTGCCCTGGTTTCTCCCTCCCTGAGGTTTGGTTGGGTTCCAGCTCCTTGACCCCATCCTCAATATCACCCTTTTGTCAACTTTAACAGGAGTTGAATTTTCTTGCTCATAACCAAAAGGAGCTCAACTAATGTACCCAGGTCCCGGAAATGCAAACCACTTCCCTGAGAGGGAGCATCGAAGGGACAATAGATCTTTCAATTCTGTCACCATTAACCTAGCATCTCCAGGAGGCTCTTGGGCTCTAAAAATACCTAGGGCAGGTGAGAGCCTCTCAAGGGCTCCTTGTCCATGGGAAGGCCCAGACTGCAGGAAAATGAGGGAAATACAGTGCCTTGTGGGCTGTAAAAGAAGTTTGTATAAGATATAAAGTTTGCATAAGGGTGGGTAGCTCAAAGGAGAGAGCAACCAACTCTGCCCATATGTGTTTGGGTCTTGAGGGGTGAGTAGGAGTTTGCTAGGAGGAAGGTGAAGAAGAAAGTTGTGGGTAGCATTCCATTCTATACAATCCAGTCCACAAACCCCATAGATACCATCTGAGAGTGAGTCAAGCCATCTCATCCCACGTGGAACTCACAGGCTGGCGTGGGCAAAGGTGTGGACCAGGGGTCATGGGCACATTTCAGGGAGTTGCCAAGTGTCATGCACATTCTGGAGATATGCCATGTTTTCCATCTCTTCTCCAGTTCTGCCTGGCTCCCTGCTTCTCCCGGATTTTCCCGTCATCTTCTCCTGAGGTCTCCTCGGGCCGTCTTATTTAAAATTGTGCTCCTCACCTCCCCCATTCTGCGCTTATCTTCTAACTTCCTAGGGAATTTCCTGAGTTGTCATACTTATAGTCTGTCTTCTCCTGCCAGGGGTGGGAATCTTTGTTGTGTTCACCGCTGTATCCCAAGCCCCTAGAACAGAGCTTGGCACATAGTAGGTGCTCGATAAATATCTGTGGACTGGATGAACACGAGTCCTAGAGGGTGGGAGGCTGAGCGTGTGGGGGCTCCGCTGCCCGCCCCAGCCCAGCGAGCTCTGGTCCTTTGTCCTCTGCATTGGTTCTGTTTGAACTGGGCACGCCTTGTCTCTTACACTCACTGTGACCCCATTGTCTAAAGACAAAATTGCCTATATAGTTGGAAAAAATATTTCCTCTGTCTTGTTAATTTATTTAGAGAAAGCCTTGAAAGGTTTAGAATCGAGTCCCCTGTACTTACTGCTATCGCTTGATACCAGGACTGGCTTGAAAATTCAAGCGAGGGGTGACCATACGGATATGCCCTTTTGTTACAGTTATTCGTGTATTTGTCCTAAGCCCATACTAGGAGCAGCTTCCTTGAGTTAGGCGGGCTTCAAGTCCCGCCGTCCTTGGGGCCCCCACAGTGCCCAGCACGGTGCTGCCGGCAGGTGCTCAGTGACGCCCTGCTGAGTTAATGACAGGATGAACAGACACCGCCCCGTCCTGACACCGAGACCTTCCTTCCCTCTCTCCTTTCTTCCATCCTTCCAAGCATTCTTTCCATATCTACAGTTTGAGTGTCTACCCTGAGCCACACACACGGCTTTAGGTGCCAGAAAAGCCAGGGGACTCCACGGCCTTGACCTGTGACCTTGTGGAGCCAGCCCAGAAGACAGACCCCAAGCAGATCTGCACCAGTGCACAACCAGTTACAAAAGAGAGCAGGGCGCAGGGGTGAGGCAGGGGCAGGGCCCGCTGGCTGTGGCTGTGGACGGCTCCCTGGGGAGGGAGCAGAGGCGAGGCCTGGGGAGGAGCTCTGAGTTTTCCAGGAACGGGGACAGGAGCCAGGGGCTGGACGGCAGGGCGGGCTCCTTCAAGGCCAGGCGGTGAGGGTGCATCATGGGAGGCCTGTGAGGGCTTTAAGCAGGGATGCGACATTGTCTGATTTTCACTTTAAAGGACGGCAGCCGAGGGCATGGCAGTGGTTCTCCCGAGGCAGAGTGATGGACGACGAGCAGGACGCGGGAGACAGGGCTCAGGATGCTGGTCAGGGCCGGAGGAGGTGCAGGACTGTGAGTCCTGGGCCCTCAGGGCAGTCAGGGCCGGCGGCGGGGTGGAGGCCATCACCAGGTCTAGGGGAAAGAGATGCAGGAGGAGCAGAGGGCTGAGCCCTAACAGTCGGGGCCAGGAGAAGGAAGGGAGCCACTTCTGATCTGCACCAACTAAAGGGAGGGGAGGACCCACCTGTGTTGACTTTCTTGCACTGAGTCTGGGGGTTAAGTGGCATGAAGGGATCTGAGAGTTTGGAGGCCAGAGTTCAAGCCCTCGCCCTGCTGTGCAACCTAAAGCTGATAGCTGCCCCTCTCTGGGCCCAGACTCATCCTCTGTACAGGGAAGCGATAGACCTGAGATCCCTCGTGGGTCACTGGCCTCAGCCTTCTCTTTCCTTGGCTCCCTCCCTGCTGCCTGCCTGGAGTCCAGGGGTCCTTCCTGCTCCCCGTCATGTCCCGCGGGCTCCTGGCACTCCCAGGGAGGGAGCAGGTACCGCTCCATTCCGCCACTCTCGTGCCTTTGCCTCATCTCCCGCCTGCAGAACCGGCCTGTGTGGATGCTGGGAGAAGCAAGCGTCGCCCTCTGGTGGCACCTTCTGGGCCAAACGTCACTGGGTCCTGCTCCATTTGAAATCAAGTATGCCTAAAGCAATTATTGAGTGCCTTTGGTGTGCGCAGTCCTGAGGCAGGCCATGAAGGAGGTGGGCAGTGAGGGGAAGTGGGGAGAATCCTGGGTGTGGTGTCAGAATTCAATTCCAGAGTCAGGCCACCTGAGCTCAGATCCTGACTCCAGCCCAGATCCTTACCCCCCGGGGCCTGGGTGTCCTATATGTGGGAATCAAGGCCAAGGGGGTTCCTGGGGTTGCAAGGGGATCAAATGGCACCACCCTGGAGTGCGTGTCAGCTTCGCTCCAGGCCCCAGACACGTGGGCTGTGTTTATAACACACGCATGCTCAGTGCCTCAAAGGAGACCGCCATGCGGAGGGGCGCTCTGCTGTGTGGGTGGACGTGCCGGCCTCGGGGTTCCTCCAGGCAGCGTGGAGCTCATGCTGAGGGCCCTTCCCAGGGCCGTGCCCACGGTGCAGTAGGGGCCCCCTGGCAGTGGCTCTGGGCAGGGAGACCTGGCTGTGCAGGTCCCCTGCAGTTACACTCCTGACCATCCATGGCGTTTCCAAGGAGCCGGGACGTCAAGCGCCTGGGGCTGTGGGGGCCCGTCCAGGGCAGCAGAGACCTTGGGTGTGTGCAGCATCTCTTGTTCCCCCGTGAGCAGCTGGGCTGGCTGTGTCTGCACGGCTCAGGTGTGCGTGAAGGAGGCCTCCTGTGCGCAGGTGTCCTGGCTTGAATGAACACATCTGTGTGCACGCCAGAGCTGGATGGGCTTGCTCCCCTGAAAAGGAATGATCTCCCCATCACAGGGGGAATTCAAAGGAGTCTGGGATTCTGGGAGAGATGCTGTGGAGAGGAGATAGGTATCAGATGAGGGTCGGATTCAGGGATGTTTAGAGCTCCAGGCATCTGCTTCAGCCCCACAGGCCTCTTTGCATCTGTGTCTGCTGTGTCAGACCCCTTTGCCTCTTTGCTCAGGCTGGTCTTTTATCTTTGCTGTATGTTAGCCATTACTGAGCCTTCAAGGCCTGACTCAAAGCCACCTCCTCCAAGAGACCTGCCCTGATCACCTCACGCCAACTCCGGTTATTGTTACTGCGTGCACGCACGGGACTGTCTCCCGTCTCCCGTCTCCCGTCTCCTCAGCTGGGCCCTGGACTCCTGGAGGCAGGAGTGAGGCCTGAGCATCTTTTGTAGCTGCCATTACTCCCGGCCCAGAGCCGGGATGATGTGGATGCTGGACAAATGCTCCATGCTGACTGCTAGCTGTTCTTCCATTCTATGCCTGAGAAAAGCATGATCCAGACTCCCCCTGAGGAGGCAGGGGCTGGAGGAATGGTGGGAAGGCCAGAGTGGGTTCTGGAAGGCCAGAGCAGCGCAGATAGGACAGGCAGAGATGGCCAGCAGTGCCTCGAATTCCCACAGCTCTCTCATTCCAGAGGCAGCAGCAGCTCGATAGTTAGAAGTGTATCCTCCAGAACCAGACGGCCTGAGTTCAAGTCTCAGCCCGGCACTTACCACCTGGCTGGCCTTGGGCAAGATACTTAACCTCTCTGTGCCTTAATTTCCTCACCTGTAAAGTAGGATAATAGGAGGACCTACCTGCAAGTGTGGTTGTCAGGATTAAATGAGTTAATATGATGCTTCTCAAACTTCCACGTGCACACGAATCACCTGGGGGTCTGATGAAAACGCAGATTCTGACTCAGTCATCTGGGGCCTGAGACGCCGCATTTCTGACAAGCGCCCGGGGATGCCAACACTGTTGGACCTCGAACCCTGCTGGCGTCCTCGGGAATTAATGTGTCAAGTGCTTAGAAGAGACCTGGAGCATAGTAACGGATGGGGGAAGTGTTGTGAGCTGCTGCTAGCTGGCACCAATCACGGAAGGGATGGGCTTCTAGAATTTTCCAGAGCCTTCTTGGTGCTCTGCTCTCTGGAGCCTTGGCGAGGCTGTAGCCTCTGAGGTCTTTGAGACGGGGCGTCCTGAACCTCCTTGCTCGGTAGTTTGTGCTCTGGGCCCTGAGGAGGGACATGTGCCGGGGAGCAGGCAGAGGGCGATTTCAGGAGAGAGCTGAGAAGAGAAACCGGAAGAAGGCCCTGCGGCAGAGGCGGCTTCTCGGGCCCACTCCCTTGAGTGTCCGGGCTTGCTCTGGTGCGAGCTGCACAGCCGAAACCACACACCTTGCAGCTCCCCGCCCCCTCCGCTCCTGCCGCCCCCTGCTTCCTGTGGGGAAAGTCACAGGTGACTTCAGCCAGGGTGCCAGCAGCACTTCTGGGCTGGAACCGCAGGCCTGAAACCACGGCCACATCCTCTTGATTGAAGTGCCCCTTGGCCTCTTGCTAGGCCTGCTCCCTGGACCCTGGCCGCTGGTGCACCGGCCAGGCCTGGTTTGGTCCCTGAGCCCAGGCTACTTCTGAAGAGGTGGGGGAGGTTGGGAGGGTGGGTGCGTGGAGGGGCCGAGGGGCGGGGGTGTAGAGAGCGGGTCCTGGGTCAGGAGGCTGGAGGGCCGAGTGTCCGACTCAGCTCTGCTTTGAGAGCTGCCTCTCTCTGCATGCCCTCATCTCATGGTCTCTGTCTCCCACCTCCCGGGGTCACTTGCAGGGGTCCCCTGTGGCAACCTGCGAAAAGGGGTTGGGAACATAAGCCCCTTCATCAGTTAGGAGAGGGCGAGGGCCTCCTGGCAGGTGTGGTTGGTTGCCGCCCAAGTTCCAGTTTGAGGTCATTTCCCGGAGAGCAGCTCCAGGCCCCGAGGAATTGAGCTGGTCACAGCGTTCCTCCAGCCTTGCCCCAGAGAGGGTGATGCAGCCTGGGGCCCCATCCTCTGCTGCTTTCAGGTTGGCTCATGAGCTCTGGGAGGCCCATGAGATCAAGGTCACTGGTTCAAGGCCCATGTCGGGAAAGAACATGAGCTTCCCCCTTTCCACTCAGGTGGCAGCTCTGACCCTGACTGGTTCTCTCCTGTATCGGGGTGGGGGGTGCTCAGGGTGAGTGTGCAGGCGTTCTCAACCCAGGATCCCCTCCTGAGGGCTGAGAAGAGTCCCTCCTCCCTGAGGGAGGCAAGGCACCCATTCAAATTCCTCCAATCAGAGGATGCCTCTCCTGGAGGAGCCCTCAGCATCATCTGACCGGATCCCACGCTTGTAGGGCCGGGAGGCTGGGCTCAAAGTGGGCAGGCCTGGCGCCCTGGGTCTGGCTTGCTCACCATCATCTAGCCCCCTGTTTCTGGTCGCAGCACCCTACTTTTCTTTGGACATCTACCTTCCTGCATTAGGTGAGGTCTTGGTCAAGCTGCCGATCAAAGTACAGCATCCATCCTTTCTAGCCAGGAGGTGGGCATTTGACCCCATCTTAGCCGATGAGACTCTGAATTCTACTGGGAGGAGGCCAGGCAATAGCTGGAGGTTGGTACCTTGAAGGGATCTTTGAAGCTGGTCTGGAGTCTGCTGCCCCTGAGGTCTGGGTCTTCAGCTGTCTCCAGAACTGTGAACCACTCCAGATCCTTCTAGTTAGTTCTGTTTGGCTCAAGTTAGCCACAGGCTGTTCCTGTGGTCTGTAGCCCCAGAACAGTGATTACGGTGGGGAGGGACATGTGACTAGTGAGCTGGTGGCACTGCTGGGACTCCAACCCGGGTCTTTAGACTCTCAATCAATGCTCATGTCCCCTGGGAGGAGCCTCTGGTCCCTAGAGGAGCGGTGGGACTCAAATGAATTGGAACCAAAGAGAAGAAACGAGAGTTCTCATCTAGGGCTCAGTGCTGGGTGGGGGTGTTGGTGGTTTGACTGCTGGGCAGAGTGTGGGGAGACACACAGAACCTGGGCAGGCGGGCTGCGGGGGTGGGGAGGGGTCAGCCAGTGAGGCCCCTTGTGGCCCTCACACGTGCCCTGGCTCTGCCCCACGCCCCAGGCATGCGGTAGGAACTCTGCTCTAAGGTGGGAGAGGAGGAACAGGGCGCCCAGGAAAGGAGGATTTGGTTAACAGAGCACATGCTGACCTGGTTCAGAAAAGCCAGGGTGGGTTTGTGCCTCCCTGCGGTGGGAGGACTCACAATGGGTCTGTGTCTAACTCACTCTGAAAGTGAAACCAGCCACCCACCAAACACGGGGGCCTCTGCTCGTCCTGAAATCTCTGGCAGCCTGTCTCTTTATTAGCCAGCACCCAAAGTAGAAACCAGTCAGCACGACAGATTCAAGGTCAGCCAGCCAGCTGGGGCGCATGGGCCTCACCAGGCCTTGGAAGTCAGGCATTCAACCATGTAGGCTGCCAGGAAGACATCCAGCTGTGACTCCCTTCTCAGGGTCACCCATCTGTGAGTACGCCAGGCAGCAGGGGGTTTTTGTCTTAGACCCTCCGGTGTTCCCCAAGATCCAGTGCTCACACCTGGCTCCAGGGCCTGAGTTGCAACGCTGATCCTATTCCAGGGACTCCAGAGAGAGAAAAACGTGGGGACATACACTTCTCCTGCTGCCCTCCACTCGATTCCCCGCCTCGCCACCACCCAGGCTGGCCGGTAACTGCTGAAGTGGGGGCTGGGGAGGGGAGGGCAGGCCAGTAACTAAAGAGGACTTCGAGTCCTAATCTGTGTCCAAGTGAACGTTCCTCCACGCTCGGCACAGGCACCTGTGTCTGCCAGGAATTTCAGTTGCAAACCACAGGACCCAACGCGTACTTTCATTAGAAAAGGAATTTATTCAGGATATTCTGAGGCTGGGGAATCTCTGACAGGACCCTCGAATCAGACTTGGAGGGCGGAGCATCTGAGATGGGATGTTCTGATGCCACCCTCCCCAGCCCCCTGGAATCCTCTGCCTCCTTAGCGTCACTCTTTCCCACATTGGAGTCTGCAGCAGAGACTTCTGATTGGAGGATCCCCGTCACAGGCTCCCTGTCCCACATTGGAGTCTGCAGCTGATTGGGGGAGCCTCCTCACGTGCTCGCTGCCCCAGCTGCAAGAGAGGCTGGGAAAGTAAAGTTTTACCTTGTTGCTTGGGACACAAGACTCCTAAAGAAGTAAACACCACAAACACAGGAAAGGTTTGCAAAGCTGCTGTGTGACCACAGTGTACAATAAATATCCGGCCAGCCCCTGAGCAGAAGCATCGCTGGCAGAGAGTCCTTTGTCAGCCCTGGTCCTCAGCTCCCCCCACCCCAAGTTACCCCATCCTTACACCTTCGCGGCCAGTGAGTGGTCTGTTGTTTTCTGCTGCGAGCCGGATGGTGGTGTTTTGTTGTGTGTCTAAGTTAGAACTAATGACCAATATTTTAAATGAGAAAATTCACATTTTAAAAAAAATCTCCATTTTCTACTTTTCTTGAAAATTCAGAATTTATTGGCAGTATTGAGTCAACATTCCCGTCTACCGTCTCTCCCGTAGATGGAGCCTCCAGTTTGTCATGGTCCCCGCCCACCATCCCGTCTCACGCTTCGTTCCTGCCTGGCCCGTGGGCATCCTTGTCTGGGACTCCTGCCCAAACTTACCACGAGGGTGAGAGACCAGGCCTCCTCCCTCACTTGACAGGCTTCGATGTTGGGAGGCCAAGAGAGCAGCATGCGTTTTAGTTAATTGCTGATTGTCCAGAAACGCCACTTGGTCCGTGATGTCTTTACAGTGCCATTCGGGTGGCCCGTGGAGTATGTCCACAAACCTGTATACATAGAAATGATGCAAGACAGTCCTGTTTTAAACCTGGCGGAGCACCTGTGTGAGTGCCCAGGTCGGGGAAGTTTTGGGCTGCAGATGCAGGTGGCCTGGAAGAATGACAGGTCCCCACCTTACTTCCCTGAGGGCCACTCAAAGGGGCCCCTCTCCAGGAATCCTGTCACTGGCCCGACACCTTCTGAGGCTTTGCACTTGCCCCAAACTCCCGTTTCTCAGGATGTTTGGCCCTTTAATTCTGGAGAGGAGACCCATGGTCTTTTCTGCCTCCTCACCGGCACCTGTTTTGGGATCTGCCAAAATACGTTCATCTCTCTTCTCTGGGCCCCACCTTGTTTAGATTCTCGAGGTGGCGATGAGACCAACACATCAGGATGCCAAGAGTCAGGGACCAGCGGAAGATTTTACAGTCTCTCTGTCTGATGCAGGGCCAGGTGGTACCCAGATCTGGTCGACTGTGCCCCTGTCCGCTGCTTGAAGACGGCATCTCCATTGCTCAGGGGAGTTCAGGGTCCCCTGTTCTCTGGGGGTCCAGCATCCCTGGTCCTGGAGCCAGGCTTGACTGGGGGCATCATTCCGGAGCGGCAGTGGATTTGACACACCATTTACTACTTTCCACTGAGGAAGCACTGCAGGCCGAGGGGACAGCCAGGGACAGCCTCCACAGAGGGACGTTTAGATGTTTTCCGATTCCCTAATAAAAACACTAAGAAAAAAAAGCAAGCAAGCATAACTTCTAGATAGAGAGGAACTTCTCACAGACAGTTTGCAAACATCACACGTCCTCTTTCCTCGGTGCAACACCTAGACTATCTTCTGAGAAAGATCACAGATCTTGCTGAAACCTGCTTAAGATTAAGAAAAAGTGAAAAGATTCTTTCTACCTGTTTCCCACGGGAAAGGGGGAAGGCACCGCAGGTGCTGTCCAAGGGTCTTTGGAGCTTTCCCGGCCTCCCCAGAACACGCCCCCAGCTGGGCAGTCAGGAGGGGGGCCAGGAGTCGGTGCCCTGTGGACAAGATGCTGCCCTCCCTGTCTGCCCAGAGAGGTGGTCCCACAGGCCCGGGACGCAAGGACAGTTTCAGGTTCCTGGGAAGAGGTTAGAAACGATCAGGGGAGCAGGAAGGCTGGGGTCTGGGGGAGCCCTGAGGGGAGCTCCATCTCCCACAAGGGGTCCCACATTCTTTTTCTTTTCTTTCTAATTTTACTTATTTTCTTAAGTAGGTATTATGTTCCCATGAAACAAAATTCAAATAGTACCAAAGGTTATTCGGGAAAGTTCCTCTCCCTCCTTTGCCTCCCGGGCCTCGCAGCTCTCCTCCCAGCAGGAAATCGTGGCTACCTGTCTCTGGGGAGCCTTCAGAGCTCCTCCGTGCACGCGCATGCAGCCTGCAGACGCGCTCGCACACAATGCACACTCACTTGCACACACGTGCATACATACACACATGCACACACTCACAGATAGAAGGCTCACCCTCACACACACACTCACATTTATCCCTTTACTTCCACACGAGTGGTGGCACACTGCACATTTTGTCCTGAACTTGGCTTTTGCTCGCTCAATCTTACATCTTGGGCATTGCTCCATGTCAGGAACAGAGAGCTGCCTCTTTCTTTGTTGGCCCAGCTGCACTGTCCTCCCCCGTACGATGTCCCTCATTTATCACGGGCGGCCCTCTGTGGATGCACACTTAGGCTGCCTCCAGTCTCATTACTGCATGGATTAGTTGGCACACACATTTCCTACATGGACACGTGTCTCTCTACACAAGGACTTTGAGAGGCTGCATTGCTGGGTTGTGTGTCAGAGACATTGATAGATGTTGTCGTCAAATTGCGTCCCAGAGGGGTGGCACCACTTTGAGCGCCCATCAGCAAAGTGGCCCACCCTCTAAGACTGCTTTTGGTGGCGAACCTTTGGAAACTTCAAATTCATTCTTCCCAGTGTTGTTTTTAATGTGATTTTCTGGAGTCTTTGTGGTATTAGAGATCTGGAACATTTGATTCTTTCTCTTTTCCTTTTATCCTTCCTTCCTCTCATCTTGACACCTTCTGTAGGTAAGGTGGTTTTCTATACTCTGGAGCTGTCTGGATAAATCGCACACGGTCCTGTTCTCAGGGAACTCCTAGTGTAGTGGGGTGGGAATGGGGTGACCAACTTTGTCCCGGTTTTAGCACTGAAAGTCCACTGTCCTGGAAACCCCCTCAGGACCAGGTGAAGGGGGCGAGCGGCTCCCCTGGAGGAGTCCTGGTAAGGAACCGGAACAGGGAATGGCTTCCTACGTGAACGGCATGGTTCCACGAGATATGAGTTGCTCTGGGTGCTGGTGTTGGAGCGGCCGACGAACCAGCTGCTCACAGAGGAACACAGAACAAGGGTATTCAGGTCTGGAGCCCGGGAGGTTGGCGAGGAGGCGACTGTGTGGCAAAGTGGAGATGGTGAGGGTGGTGGCTTGGAAGTGGAGTGTCAGGAAGACGAGCCACAGAGGATGGCCACGTTCCAGCTTGGGGACTGCTGGGTGGAGCGTCCCAATGAAGAGTGGATGTCGGCAGAGGGATTGGCTGGGAGGAGAGCCGCCAGGGCCGTCAGCCACCAGACTGTTTCCTCCTCCTTGTCCTGCTCCCCTCACTCTGAGCTTTCCTCTCACCTTGTGCTCTCCACCTGATGGGCGAGGGGGACCAGGCTGAGGGTTGGAGGCAAAATCATGCATGCCGGCGCCCCCCAGACCAGGGACCAGGACCCCTATCTGGTCGCTAGTGAAGCCGGGTGTGGTGGTGCTAGGATTTTCTCCAGCTGAGGACTCAGCTCCCCACTGATTTGCAAGAAGGCAGGTCACAGGCCCTGGGAGAGGGGTGGCCAAAGTGGAGAGAGAGTGTCAGCCAGATGAGCAACTATGCCGTCCAGGCTGAGGAAGGGACAGAGGGCTGCCAGGTGGCCTGGGAGATACTGGAGGGCTTCATGACAGCAGAGGAGAGTGACCACAGAAGCCATTAATGCTCCCTCCGCACCTGTTCTCCCCTGCCTAAGGACCCTCTGTTTATAGCTAGGCACATTTCCCAGCCTCCTTTGCAGCTAAGTTGGTCACATGACTCAGTTATAGCCAATGGGATGTAAGTTAGAAGCGTCAAGGGCAACTTTGGGGAAAGGTCTTTAACAGGCAGAGGGATGCCCTTCTTTGCTCCTTTCTTCACTTTCCAGCTATAGGAAAGCAGATGTGATGGATGGAGCTCAAACAGCTCTCTTGGTCCATGAGGTAGGAGAAAGATATTGAAGATGCTCCAGCAGTGAGACAGATTTAGGTCAGGATCCTGACATCATCATAGAGCCTGCCACCGGCCCTGGAATGCCTGCCTCTGCACTCTTCTGTGTGAGACAGAAATACGCTCCTCTCTTACTTTGGGCCACTGCTACCTTCTTCTGGTCTCTTTGGACACACACAGCTGGACTTAATCCTTCCTGGGACACTATCGTAGAGTGGACGGGGGTGGTGGAAGTGAGGGGGATGAGGTGGCAGTTTGAGGGTTCTGGGCTGGCATGAGTCAGAGTGATGACAAGGTCCCAGTGTGGGCCTGGGCACTGACGTGGAGCCACACAGAGGCTGCCCGGGGAGAAGACGGTGCAGGACTGGAGGCTGCAGCAGGCCCCCAAAGTACCCCCGGGGCTGGAGTGCAGAAGAAGGGAGCGGGGAGGGGAGGGGGTGTTTGGTGGATGCCAGGGCAGAGAGGGGCAGGGAGGTCTGGCAGCCTGGCTTGACCCCAGAAAGAGACAGCCATATGATGGGCAAGTGGAAAAGTCATGGTCAGGGAGGGATGTGGAAGCCGGAAGGCCCCAATATGCACTTGCCCCATGGCTCCTATGAAAGAGGGGCCAGAGGCCAGGTTCGGTGGTGGTTGAGCTGCAGGAGCTGCGTCCACGAAAGCTGAGGGTGCAGGGAAGTTGGTCACAAGGGGACACAGTGAGGACGCAGAGGGGAGGGTTGGTGGGGTGTGGGGGGCACAGGAGAGGCAGTTCCGGGAACAAGAGTTTAAGCTGCTTGGTGGTTTGGGCGCTGGGAGGGGAGGAGGCTGGTGCAACACCCAGAACTCCTGAGACAAAGGTCTAGGCAGGCCTGAGTGGGCTCTGTCAGGCCCCTGCCATCAGAGAACCTTCTGGAAGATTCTTTAGGCTCCCTCAGAGGGAATCTGATGTTCTCCATCAGCCAGACCCAGGTTCCCATCCTGGCCCTGCCACATTCTGGATGGATAACCTGTGAGCCTCGGTTTTCTTGCCTGTGAAGTGGGAAGGCAGGAGCTAGCTCTGGAGGGGCAGGGAGAGTGGTCCAGGCAGGGCAGCATGTATGGAGCTCGGGGGCATGGAGAGCTTGGCTGTTTGCTGGACAGCAGCCGTGCCTGAGCTGGAGGGACGTTCAGAGATGACGGCAGGGCTTGCTCACGTAGAGTAGCACTGGGAGCTATGGAAGGTTTTAAAGAGGCAGGTGGCACAATGAAATGACCTGATTGGGGTTTGGGAAAGATGTTCTGGCTGCTGAGTGGAGAAATAGAGTGGAAGGGGTTAGGAATGGAAGCAAGGAGGTCAGTAAGGGGGCCACTGTGGCCCTGGCTGGGGGGAGACGATGACAGCCGGGACTGGGTAGGGGCTGAAAAAACCACGTGCACTTCTCTGCACACCTGTCACCCCCGGCTTTGGGGCCCCTCCGGCACGCTCGCTCACACCCTCGCCTCGCTTTCACGCCCAGCTCAGGCACGTGGGCATCAGTCAGGGCGAAGCCCCCTAGCTGCTGAGACGAGAACCTACGTGTCTCAGAGGCCCACGCAATGCAGGTTAGTCTCTTGCTCCCGTTACAGTCCAGGACGGGTTGTCTGGGGAGTGGAGAGTGGGGCCTGTCCTGCAGGTGGCTCCCCACCCCCAGGCCTTCACTTTCCTCCAGTGGATTCTTGGGGGCAGAGGAAGGGAGGGAGGGCAGGAGGGAGAGACACAGAGGAGGATCAGAGGTGAGGTTTTTAGTCCTGGAAGTGGAATAAATCACTGCCACCCGCATCCCATTGGCCAGACTCAGTTCACGGCCTGCCCACCTGCAACGGAGGCTGGGATGTGGGGTCTGGATGATTCCCAGGAGGAAGGTGCATGAGGGGCTACGGGGACATATTCCTATGCTCTCTTGCACCCTAGCACGCACCGCCTCCGACAAGCTCCCGCGGCTGTGAGGTCTCAGGCAGAGGATGCGAGGACTGCACATGATCAACGTTCTCCCTGTTTAGTGTAGCCCACCCCCGCCTCTCCACCCGAGGCACCCTGGCCTGGGGCCCTCGACAAAAGCAGAGCCCTGGGCCCTCAGGTGGGGGATTCTGACTGTGGGGGCTGCCCCTTCCCCATTTTCGGTCCCCCCGCCCCCCGCCTTAGAGCCACCTCCGCCTCCTCTCCTGTCCTGCCTGGGCCCGTGTGCTGCTCCTAAGGCACGGCTGGTGTCGGTCCCCTCAGGGTCCTCGGCGCCCGGCCTGGCCATGAGGACATCTTGGTGCTCAGTAAGTGTTTGTGGAGTGAAGAAGGAAGGAGAGAGGAGGAGGAAGAGCCCCTGGCCCCTCAGGTGGGGCAGGCTCTGCCCTCCCTCCGGGCAAAGCCATTGCAAGCTGGTCCAAGACTTCTGACTTCGCCTGGGGCTGTATGTTTTCTTTCTATGTGTTTTTGAAAGTTTTAACTGAATTCATTTATTTGGGGCAGGAAATACGTTCGTGCAGTGCAAAAGGGACTACGGTGCAAAACATCCTTCCTCATCTGGCTTTCCTCCCCAAGAGATCCAGCGTTCTGGTTTCTGGAGAAACTTCCAGAAATATTCTAGGTTTAATAAATCTTGGCTGTTATTCTCATCCTTGTGATGGTTGCGTTTATGACCGTCTCCTGCATCCAGAGAGCCCGGCTCTAGGGCAGGGGGAGCGGGGGCTCATGGTGAGCCTACTGTGCGTGGTCTCAGGGAGACACGCTGTGTGCGCTCCTGCCCATTGTTCCTCCTGGCGTATCCAGCAGGAACTGTCACCCCTCATTTTATGGGTGTGCGTGTCAGGCACAGGGAGGCAGGGCCACTGGCTTCCAAGCGGCCTCGGGTCCAGTCTCGCTCTCCTCTCCCGCCTCCCACTCAGGAGGCAGTGGGGCCACGTTCTCTTTTCAGGGTTCTCGATTCTGCTTTCTCACTTCTGCGCACACTGGAGGTTCTGCAGAGCTGCCTGCCCCCCCTGCCATCCCCCAGCTCGCTCTATTCCCCTTTTTTGAAAGAGACAGCAGCTTACAAAAAATGCCCCCTGAAGCATGACTACTAGAATTGGGAGAAAGGGAGAAAGTGGAGCTGCTGCTTCTGGACCCTGGAGGGACCCTCACAGGGTCCCCGGACCTGTGACACTACGCGTAAATGGACGCGCACCTTTCTAGAAGGGTCCATAATCTCATCATAAAAGAAAAAAAGCCCTGAGCTGACATCCCCCTACCCCCCACAAAAGGGGAAAAAAGGATTAGGAACCATGACTTGAGAGGAAGAAGAAGGTTCTAGAACGTTCAATAAGGGGCCATCGAATTGTTTGCAAAGCCCTGAAAAGTGACTGAATGTTAAACTGGGTGAGGGGCTTCCTAGAAGTCTGGGCAAAAAGGGAGGTCTCAGCGAGATGGGTGGGATGAGCGAGCCGCGCTGGGGGATGCCCGAGGGACCTGTTTGTGAGGCCGGCGTGTTAGTGGGTGTGTGTGTGATTGGATGAGGGGTCAGAGGCTGGAGGGGGCCTGTGCTAGAGGGGTGGGCGTGGTGGGGGAGGGAAAGAAGGGGCTGCACCGCCTCGCGCTCCCTGGTGCAGCAAGGCTCTATCTGAGAGTGCGCGCGCACGCGCTGCCAAGGCGCCCACGGTGCCCCCCTCCACTCCCCCCACCCCGGGGAGGAGGGAGATCTTTATCTGGTCTCTGGGTGCTCAGGAGTTTCAGACTTTCTCACCAGCCAGACCTCCCCCGCCTCCCCACCCCAGGCCTTGCCCCCTCCATCCTCTGCACAGGAAGTGGGCTGGCCCTGGGGTTTAGTCTTTGCTGGCCCCATCAGCCGGCTGCTACCTGGGCCGCCAGTGCCGGGGCAGGGCCCTGGGGAGATGGCTGAGGTCCCAGCAGCCGACAGAACCGGAGAGAGCACGCCGCAGCCCCATGTCTCAGCCAGGTGATGCCCCGCCTTGCCCTCACCCTGCCCCTGCTCGTTCCCGGGTCCCCGGGCTTCCCTCCTGGCCCCTGCCACCAGCCAGGGACCTGGAAGTGAAGGTCCTGGGGACAACTTTCAACTCTGACTCAGATCCCCCAGGAGCTTCTGCCTGAACTTCCATCTCCCAGCCCTCCCCCCAGCCTTCTCTGAGACCCCCAAGGAGGAGGCAGGCCCTGCTCTCAGGGCTTCTGGCTTGAGAAGAAGCTGGTACCGGGTCCTAGGCTGCCCTCCCTCCCAGCCCACCCTAGGGAGGCTGGGGGCTGCTCTGGGATGAGGTGTTTCCCGGACCCTGTGCTGGGCCCCCCAACCAAGAGGCAGAGGGTAAGGAGGGGAGAGGACTGGGTGGGAGAAGGCCAGCTGAGCCTCAGATGGACTAGGTGCCCAGAGAGGGCACTGGGATGTGGGCCCACAGCGGGGAGGCACCCCCGTGTCAGGTGCTCCTAGGAGGCTTGTGGGCTGAGGAAGGAGACTTGGCTATGAAGTAGGGTGTGCTGGCAGTCTCTGGGAGCCTTGGGCCAGAGGCCAGACCCCTGGGTTCAGGTCCGGATTTGTCACTCACCTGCCTGTGTGACTGGGCAGGTCACTGTTGGAAGGGATGGGGCTCCATCCCTGGGGCTCCCTGGGGAGCGTGCTCTCTCTCTTCTCCTGGGGGCCGAGGTCTCCCCCTGTTCACTGTGTCTGGAGCACTGTGGGAATGGGGACAGAGCCATGCCCAAGGGTCCCCTTCGTTCTCCCGCGCCAGGATCCCACACCCAGCTGGAGAGATGCCCCCGGGTTAAACAGCCGGAGGAAGCCCTGTGTGTGCATACGGAGGGGTGGCCAGAGGTCGGGGGGTGGGGAGCAGGCCCATCCAGTTCAGAGGTCAGGTGGGACGCGTCTCCGGCTACTGAGCTCCTGCTTCATGTCCTCCCCATCCCCCACGTACCGCCGTGGACCCCCATGTCAGCCCCGGCAGGGGGCCTCAGACTGCACCGGACTGGGTTTAAACCCCAGCTCTGCCTCTCTAGCCTGGGCAGGAGGCTTACACGTGCCTCAGTCTCCTTATCTGAGAAAAGGAGTCATATTAGGACCTACTCATAGGGGCGCCGAGAGGATTAAATGAGGTCGCATCTGTGAAGTGCTAATGACAGTGCCGGACACAGAGGGAGACTGAGTATTAGTCACCACCAGCTTTACCATCAGCACCGTCACCATCAGCATCAACATCATCAGTGCCAGCATTATCTTCATCTTCTTCTTTTAACTTGAAATCAGGTGATCTGGGCTTGAGTCCAGCCCCTCAGGCAGCTCTGAGCTTCAGTCTTGGCATCTGTCACATGGGGATGGTGACGCCCACCTCCCAGGGTTGTGGTGGGGATCTGATGAGTCAGTGAGTACGAACGGTGTTGCAGTCGTGAGGGGCAGGGTGCATGGGTGTGCGTGAGAACCCAGGATGGAGGGTGCCTGGGACTCGGGTCCCACTGGCCCTCCCTAAGGCTGGGCTTCTTCCTTGCTCTGGGGCCTTAACCTCCCCGAGACTGTTTCCTCCTTTGCAGAAAGGTGCAGGCTCAGGCTAGGAGCCCCCCAGCCCCACCCCTCGGGCTCCCTCCTCGCCTTGGCCCATGCAGTCGCTCTCCTGGTCCACTGCTGCGCCCTCTCGGCCGTGGGCGCTGGGGCTCATTTCAGACAGTGCTGCTTCACAGACAGGGGCTGTGGTTTGACCCTGACTGTCCTGCGATCTGGCAGGCCTTTGCCCCCATCCGCCTCCTCTCACCCTGAGGCCCTGTGCCAGGTCTGGTCCTGGGCATGGGGTCACCTTGCTGGCTGGTGCCTGGCCCCAGACAACCCCCCCCCAGGGGATCGACAGTGCCCGTGCCCCAGAATCAAATAAGGGGCATGGTGGGGGGGCTTGCTGGGGGCCCCTTTGCTGGGCTCTGCACCCTTTGGGGTCCCAACCCTGTGCCCTGTGCTGTTGGGGGGGTCCCAGCCCCGCCCCGAGGAGCTCACCCTCTTGTGGGCACAGTGGGCTGATCAAGGAGGAGCCCACGGGTACCTCTCTGGGCTCCCTCCCACACCCAGGCCATACGCCCGCCAGTTGGCCTGTGGCCTGCTGGGCCCTGACTCCCCAGGGCAGGGAGGCTGTGGGCCTTCCCTCTGGGACCAGTGCCTGGGGCAGGGTCTGCGCAGGGCGGACAACATGAGAGAACAGGGCTTGGGGTGGAGCCTGGGGATGGAATCTCTCTCTGCCTTTCCTGCACGGTGACCCTAGGCAGGTTAATGACTGGATCCTGCCGGTCCTCATCTGAGTGAGGGGATAATACACACGTCCCACCCCCGAGCTGCGGGGCGTGTCAGCCGAGCCAGGGCATGTAGAGCACTCGGCACGGTGTGGCGCTCGGCATGGCGTGCGCGCTCACACGCACTGTGAGTACTGTCGTGGGGCTGTCAGCACCTGTTTATCGATGGTGTGAGTGGGCTCGGTGGGTGGGAAGATGCAGTCAGAGAAGCTACAGGAGGGAGGGCCCCTGCCTGGGCCCCAGGCAGTCTGCCCTGGCTCAGATTCCACATCTGCCTCTTGTCAGCTGTGTGACCTTGGGTAATTTGCTTCATCTCTCTCTGCTTCAGTTTCCTCATCTGAAAATGGGGATAATGAGTATCTGCAGTAGATGCTCTTATTGCTGTGTTTAGAGTTTAACACAGAGCCTGGCCTATGGGAACCTCTTGACCATTGGTTCGGTGTGGTTAAGGGGCGGTGGGGCAGAATGGAGCTGGGCTCTCATTCTAGCTCCTCCGTGCTGGCCTCCCTATGTGAACTTAAGCACATCTTTCCTCTTTCTTCTGGACCTGTTTCCCCAACTTTTGAACAAGAGTTCGGGCTCACTCAGAGAGCCCTTTTGGCTCTGACGACGCATGGGTCCGTGAATCTCTGAAGAAAGGAAATGAGTGTGTGGGGGGCAGAGGGACCAGCAGGTGCAAAGGCCCTGAGACTGGACTCTTGTATGGCGGACAGCAGACCAGCACACCCTGAGAGGAGAGGGACAGGGGTGGATGTTCACCTGCGCTCTCTCTCCCTTTGCGTCCCTCCAGGGCTCCCTTCTCCAGCTCCCACCCGTGGATGTGATGGCGGCTCCTGCTCTGTCCTGGTGTCTGTCCCTCCTTGTCCTCCTCCTGCCCCTGGCCATCCCTCAGGCATCCACAGTGGTGAACGGTGAGGACCCTGGCCTCTGGACAGCTGTGCTTTCCCTAGGGGAAGAGGCCAACACCCTTCTAGAACCCCTTTCTAGACCCCTTTCTGGACCTCTGCTTCTTGGCAGAAGATCCATCAGCAGGGGCAGGAGGCAGGGAGAGAGAGACATCCACCTTCCCCCTTGGCCCTCGGTCCTGCCCTCACTGCACCCATGTGCCTCTCCAAACCACAGGAGGACACTGGCTTGTGTCCCTGCCCTGCCCCGGCCTGCCTATGGGCCCTCACGGGCTCTGGGGCTCAGTTTATCCTCTCTGAAATGGGTCCGCCCGCCCCTTCTCTGCCCACCATAATTGTTGCCCACCTCCCCATCTGGTAGGTGAGGGTGCCAGGAGCAGGGGTGAGGGCTGGGGGCGCCCTGCAGCCAGCCACTCATGCCCCGTCCCACCGGCAGACACCTCCAAACTCACATGCTTCTACAACTCGAAAGCCAACATCTCCTGCGTCTGGAGCCGGGATGACGGACTGCAGGCCGCATCCTGCCACATCCACGCCAAGTCGGATAAACGGTGAGCACGGGGTTGGCGGGCGGGGCTGCAGGGTCTCAGGACGGTGGGGTCTTGTCCCTGGCTTTTAGACCCTTGGAGTCCTGACTCTCCGACTCCAAGAACCCTGCCCTTGGAGAATCTCGGAGCAATAGGACCCCCAGATCTTGGAATCGCATGGGTCTGGAACAATTTGGGAGTCAGATATTCAGACTCCTGGAAGCAGGGTGGGAGTGGGGTTCGGACGTCCAGATGGCAGCGGAGGGGCTGGAGACAAGCTGGGCAAGGTGGTTTGGGACCATTGGGCTGCACACCTGCTAGGCAGAGGCTGGACTCGACTTTAGAGGCCAGAGGGGAAGAGAGAGGACTCCCCAAGCTTTTCGAGGAAGCTGGGATTTTGAGAGACTCCTAAGGCAGCTGTGGTGACACGGGACTGGGGCGTGGTTGGGATGCCTGGGGGCTGGGAAGGAGTCAGTGAAGGGGTTGCCATGATCCAGGCATCCTCGTGGCAGCAGCATAGGTAGCATTGGCTTTTGGCCCTGGTCCCGGGGGGTGGTGATTCCATGGGGCTCTGAAGGCCCCATCAGGCCCCATGGGAAGACTCTGGAGGGCTGCAGCGGGGGAGGGCTGCAGGTCCTGACCTGGTCTGTTTCTAGAAGATTACTCTGACAAGGAGGCAGGAAAAGGTGAGGGGACACAGAGCAGGTGGGCAGGTGGAGACCAGCCTTGCTGCGTGGGGGACCATCCCGAGGGCCAGCTCTACGGCGGGGGGGGGGGGGGGGGGGGTCCCTCCTTTTCTTCTAAGAAGGTTCGTTTGTCTCGAAAGGACGTGGGAAAAATCCTGTGAGCTGCTCCCAGTGAGGTCAGCAACCTGGGCCTGTAACCTGATCCTCGGAGCCCCAAAGGTGAGGAGCCAAAGCCTAAGGGAGATGCCTGGGGGAGGGTGGGTGCAGAGGGGTGTCCCTCCACAGGAAGAGCTGGGCCCAGCAAGCCCAGTGGCCCTGGGCCCGGGGAGGCAGAGGACGAAGGGCAGTGTCCAGAGGCCAGAGCTCAGCCTGACCTGGGGGGCGAGGGATCCATGGGTGTGAGGCTGGGCCGTTTGGCCTCTGCTCCGGCGCCATCCCCCATGCTTTGTGGGTCCTGTGACACTTCTGTCCTCCTCATCCAGCGGGGAGGGTTCCCAGTAATAATAACATCCTGCCATCTGACCCTTCCCGAGTCAGGGCAGTGCAGGGCAGTGTGGGCTTAAGAGTGTGGGTTCTGCTGGACGGTCTACACCAGCTGGGTGACACTGTGCAACTCCTGAGTCCCAGGTTCCTCTTCTATAATATGGGAATAACAATGGCCCTACCTCGTAGGGTTGTTCTGAGGCTTAAAGCACTCAGAGCGCCACCCAGGACAGAGCGCGCCCTTGACCCTATCGTCAGTGGATCCTTACGACTCTGCCTGTGGGCACCACATTGTCCCCTTCTTACCAAGGTGGAAAGGGGGCTCGGAGAGGCGTGGTCCCTGCCCAGGGTCACACAACCAGAGTGTGGCAGAGCTGGGATTGAACCTGGGTCCGACAACCCCCAGCGCAGCCTTTCACCGTTGCCCTAGGCTGCCTCTCGAAGGGCACATGGCCATGTCTGTGTGGGTATGCCTCACATTATCGTCCATCAAACCCTGTCTGGCAGTGGTGGGCACCAGGGATGCCCAGATCACATTTTCCAACCATCATCAGGTTATACGTGTTCTTGAAAGGCAGGAAAATGTGGAGACGGACTCATACAGTGTAGCTGACCAAGGCATGGCCTCCGTAACCAGACTGTGTGTCTATCCCCATGAGCTCTGATCCTGGCCCCACCATTTCCTAGCTGTGTGACCTTAGGCAAGTCCCTAAGCCTCTCTGTGCTTCAGTCTTCTCAACTGTAGGGTGAGAATAGTCATAGTGCCTGTCTCATAGGGTGTGGAGAGCATTAAATGAGATAGTATATGTCAAATGCCTGGCAGAGTGCCCAGCACAGAGTAAGTGCACAGCAGAAGATGTTAGTGGCATCTTTACAACCACAACAATAAGAGTAATAATAATAATGATAATACTATTATTATCTGGGAAAATCTGGCCCCTATAGCAACTGGAAGAAGGCTGGGGCAGGGTCCTTGGGGTGGAGAGGGAGGAGTGGTTCCCAGCTTCGGGAACTCTGATGGTCAGGTTCAAGGTTTGCTCAGAGCCTGCCCTGTGGCAGGTCAGAGGGTCTGCGCCCGGGGGTCCTGGACCCCAGAACACCAGCCTGGGCCCCGGAGCACAGATCCTAACAGGGCCTCCACCAGACCTTCCTCCCGCAGCGCTGCAGGGCTGCCCCTGCACAGGGTGGAGGCTGCCACAAGCTGCTCGCTCGCAGCCTGCGGTCAGGTGCGACTGGCCAGGCGCGGTCTCTATGGGGCCGTGGGTGCAGCAGCCCAGGCTCGACTCCGGCCTCCCCTGCTGACCAGAGGCGTGACTGTGGGCAAGTGCCTGAATGAGCCCAGACCTCGGTTTCTTGCCTGCAGGATGGGGACAGCCCGCTGTGCAATCAGCAGAGTGGTGGCTAAGGCCCCTGAGTGCTGCCCGCCCACAGAAGGTGCTCCACACTTGGACGTTTTCTTCCAGAAAAGTCAGGGCGTGGAGGTGGGGAGAGATGGCGAGGAGAGTCTTTCACACTCAAAGCTGTTACACGGGGACAGTTCCAGACCTGAGCCTTGTGGGGGCTCACCCTGTTTGCACACCTCTGGTGACAGGGAGCTCCCTCCCTCCCAAGGCCGCTCACTTCACTTTAGATCAGGGGTTGGCAAACTGCTACGGCTCACGGGCCAAACCCAGCCTGCTGTCTGTTAGGTAAATAAAGTTTTAGTGGCGTGCAGCCACGCCCATTCTCTCTGTGATGTCTAGGGCTGTCTTCACAGACCAGATGGCCCGCAAAGCCAAAATCTTTGCTCTCTGATCCTTTACAAAAGTTTGCCGACCCCGCCTGAGATGGTGGGGCATGTGGAGGGGCCCACCTTTGTTGCAGGCTGGGTCTCCCCTCCTGTCCCCCCCGTCCTCATCCCGCCGGCCTCCCGCTCCCCCACCCCAGCTGCTGGCAGTTGTGACCCGGCCCTCCTTCCCCTGCAGGCTCAGAAGCTGACCTCCGCGGACACCGTCACCCTGAGCGTGAGGTGCTATGAGGGGGAGAATAGGAGCACGGTGCTGACCCAGGACTTTAAGCCCTTCGAGAACCGTGAGTGCCGACTCCAGGGGGCCCCTCCCTTCTTGGTGTCCCCTCTGGGGTCCTCCCTGCTCCAGTCTCTCTCTACACCCGCATCTGACCTCTCACTGCCCACAGCCTGCAGGGTGAGGTCCTGGTTCCACACCCTGCCATTCAAGGCCCCTCAGCATTGGCTCTGGCTTCCCTCTTTGGCACTCCTCTCCTGTGGCCTATATTCATGCCATAACCAAAGCCGGCCCTCCAAACTCAACTTGCCCACCATACCTCTGAGCCCTTGCACATGCTGGTCTCACCACCTGGAAGGCTCTTCCCATCTAGAAAATTCCCTACTCACCCTTCAAGGCTCAGTGAAGAGTCACCTCCTCCAGGAGGCCTTCCCAGACTCTCCCAAACCTTTGAGCCTCCTTTCAGGGTGTTTATTTCTTGAGTCGCCACTGCTTGATTATGGGACTGTCTCCCTCACTGGGCTGTGAGCTCCCTGAGGGCAGAATCTCTGTCATCCCTATGTCTCTACTCTGAGTCCCCAGCACCAGGCCTGATCTGGGCAGTGCTCTGGGAAGGTTTGTTGAATGACTGAGTGCCCAGTCCAACCCCATCCCTTGCCCGCTTCCTCCTAGACCTTCCAGGCCACCTCTAGGGAAGAGCTGGGGTGGAGGGTGAGATCCAGGCAGGGTTCTGGACGCAGCGCTGCCTTAACCAAGTGTGATCAGACTGGCAGATCATTTCACATGGCTGCGCCTCAGTTTCCCCATCTGTACAGAGGGGGTAATCAGTTACCTGCTGCTCATGGTTGCTGGAAGGAGTCTGTGATCCAAGATGCAGAAACTGCTTCCCGCGTGCTTGGCAAACATTCGCTTATCATGGCGTGTGTAGCTCTATGAGCCTCAGAATTATAAAAACTGAGATCAGTTTAACTTGAGAATCACAAAACAAGATTAATGGGATTAAGTGAAATGAAGTTAAACGAATGAGAAGATGCCTGCAAAACTCAGACAGATTCTGAGTGCAGAGAAAGGCGGCCTTGCTCCCTTCCTTCCCCAGATAGTTAATCAAGCGTCTGGACGTGCCAGATGACGTCCCAGGCCCCAGGGAGGCATCAGAGAGCAAAGTCCCCACCTTCAGCAGGCGCCCAGGCCGGTGGGGGCACAGAAAATGAATAAAGGACCAAAAATAGCTATTTAATATGTCAGGTGTGATAGGTGCTGGGAAGAAGCATAAGACAGGTGAGGGGACGGAGGGTGGTGGCCGGAGAAGGCTTCTTGGAACAGGTGATATTCCCACACCAGGAGGGAAGGACGACAGGTACGGAGGTGGAGGAGGGAGCGCGCCTCGCTTTCTCCTCTCAGCATCATGACGTGGCGTCCCCCAAGCTTGCTCTCCCGTCCTCTCTCCTGCCTCCAGTTCGCCTGATGGCCCCCGACTCCTTCCACGTTGTCCACGTGGAGACCCACAGATGCAACATAAGCTGGAGCGTCTCTCAGTGTTCCCACTACATTGAGAAATACCTGGAGTTCGAGGCCCGGATGAGGTCCCCAGGCCACAGCTGGGAGGTGAGTCCATGGGCCAGGCCTGACCTGCCCTGACTCCTCCTTCCTGTCCTGATCGCCCCATCCGCCCTTCATCTCAGCAAAGCCAGCAGCCCCCAGTGGTCCACTGTACTGCCTGCTCCTGCCTCCCCCTCCTTCCACGTGCCCCCTGACAATCAGGTGGTGGCAGCTGCCAGGCTGGCACCAGGTGAGGTTTACACAGCCAAGAGGTAGGCGGCTGCCCTCTCTGTGAGATTTCAGAGGCCTGGGGAAGCCATCTTTCCACTCTTCAAATCCAGCATGGCCCACGCCCACAGGGGTCTGCCGCCTACTCATTCACTCCCCACTCATTTATTCGCTCGCTCGCTCACTCAGCAAACATTTACTGAGTACCTACTATGTGCTGCATACCGGAGAGTGAGTGGAGGGTGAGACTGACAAGCTTCCTGCTCCCGGGGCGCTCACATGGCAGGCGTGGGGCAGACCGTCAGCACAGGAACAGGAGACCATGGCTATTAAGTGCTATCAAGACAATTAATGGGATGAGCATTTGAGAGGGACTGGCACAGGCTACTCCAGACTCAAGTGACCAGAGAAGACTGCTCTGAGATCTGAGCGTCAAGAAGGAGCTGGCCCTGCAAAGGTCTGGGGAGGGTTTTCCAGCAGTTGGTGCAAAGGCAAGACGCTGTTTGTGCATCTGGGGAACCGGAAAAAAGCAACAAGAGGGATCCAGAGTGGGGAGAGGTCTGTGGGAAAATCCCTCTTTCGGGTGGTGTGGTGCACAGACTGTGGCAGAGCCGCGTGGACGCAGAGACCACCTGCAGGCCTTCGAGGCTGTGGCCCTCAGACCTGGAGGGGGAGCCAGCTGATCGGCTGATAGCTTTGGATGTGCGCGATGAGTGGGAAGAGGGGTTTAGGATGACTCTGGGCTTGGGGGCCCCAGCAACTGAGTGGTCAGTTTCATAGGATGGGGGGAAGAGGAAGGGGTGGCTGGAGGGGAGAAAGGAAGGTGCTGCCTTGCTCAGCCTCCGCCCAGCCCTGCCATGGGAGGTGAGGCGGGTGGTGGGGCCCCTCTGCTCTGACAGCCCTGTTTCTGCCCCAGGAGGCCGCCCTGCTGACCCTCCATCAGAACCAGCAGTGGATCTGCCTGGAGACACTGGCTCCAGACACCCCGTATGAGCTTCAGGTGCGAGTGAGGCCCCAGCTGGACAATCTCGAGGCTTGGAGCCCCTGGAGCCCCTGGAGCCAGCCCCTGGCCTTCAGGACCAGGCCTGCAGGTACTGTGGGCAGCAGGGGCGGGGACGGATCTGGGGCAGGGCGGTGTGGCTGGGGTGCGGCTCTGGGGGGGCTGCGGGGGAGGCCCGGGGATGGGGGTACGGTGCTCAGCCCATTCACAGTCACCGGTCACTTGATGTGTCACTTGATGTGGCCCTGCAGGGTGGGCCTAATTGTGCCCATTTCACAGATGGAAACAGGGCTCAGTGAGGGGCTGGCCTTGCCTATGGCCTTGTGAGTTAGTGGGGAGACCAGAAAGGCTCTTTTCACTTGCTCCACCCTGAAACCTCAAACTCCTGGTTTCTGCCACGGTCTGGGGCAGGGTGCTTTCACCTCTTGGCCTCAGTTTCCTCATCTGTGGAATGGGTACCATGATACTGAGGCAGGGCTGCTGTGATGAAGGCATGCGATGCCCCTTGTCAGCCTGGCCCATAGCGTGTCTGCTGGACAAGCAGGGACCCTGTGAAGGGTCAGAGGGCAGCCTGTCCCTCAGCACCAGGTCGGGGGCCGCGGATGCTGGAGTGATGGGGTCAGTGGGGGCACCTGTCTGACCCCTCTTCCTGCTTCTCCTCTCGCCCCTGGGCAGCCCCCGAGAAGGAGACCCTGCCCGTTTCTTGGTGGGGCCACACCCTTGTGGGCCTCACTGGCGGCAGCTTAGGCTTCATCTTCTTGGTCTACCTGCTGGTCAACTGCCGGTACATCGGGCTGTGGTAAGAGCGCTCCCCTCCCGTCCATCACATTCTTGTCTGATCCACGCACACCCCTGGGCGGGTCTGGTTCCCGGCTGAGCCCCCCGCTCTGGCACACCCGTGCTCCTCTGCCCTCCCGTGAGCCCTCCCGCCTCACACCCGGCCTGTCCCTGTGACCCACCCCCAAAGACGGAACCCATGGAACCAGCCTGAGGGGAGGGGCGAGGGAGAGCCCATGGGGGCCCTGTCCCCAGCATTACTCTCAGGACTCGAGTGCGTGTGTGCACGCGTGCATGCGTGTGTCCACGTGCCAGCCATCTGTGTGTGTCGGTCCTCTCGGTTCTGTTTAGGTCTGGGCGATCATTCATTCACCCCTTTCTTTACTGAGTCCCGGCACAGAGCCGGGGGGACCCCGAGTGCTGGGAGCACAGGGCCAGCCCCGTGCCTGGGTCCCCTCCTCAGGGAGCTCGCAGTCCAGTGGGGGAAGGCAGATACTATTAGTCATATGTGTATCTAACGACACGCTGTCATTGGGATAGTGAAGGAAGCAAATGGATGGATGGGAAGCAGACAATGTGGAGTGGAATCCTGTCTGAGGGGTGGCTGGGGGCAGCTTCCCTGAGAAAGACATGATTCTGTTGAAATCTGAAGGAGGAGTGAACCAGGTGGAGTGGAGGGGATGGGGAGCACATCCCAGGCGGAGAAAACAGCCTGTGCAAAGGCCCTGGGTGGGAAGAAGGGAGGAGCATCCCAGGAACTGAGAATGCAGGGAGGCGGGTGTGGCTAGAGACCAGGAGGCAGCAGGGGAGAGGGCTGACCTGAGCCTGGACATGTGGGTGGCAGCCAAGTTTTATGGGGCCCTGAGGCTGTGGTGTACATCCTGAGGTGGATGCACACAGATACTGGGGCACTCAGCTTGGCCAACAGAACATGGGCTAGAATTCAGTCCCCACTCACCACCTGTCCCCAAACTTGGTGCCCTTGGGCAGTGCTCAACCTGAACCACTATCCATGGCAGCCCTGACTGGGAGGCCCACAATCTGGCCTCTCTCCTACCTCCCTCCTCCTGGTTCACTCTGCTCCAGCCATCTTCATCCGTAACCCCTCTAGCTCATGAGGTCTCCCACTCTCATATCCTTCTCTTGCACAGCACCTGCTCTTTGTCTCTGCAGAATGAATGGTCATGTTGCACACTTGGTTCGAGTCTGACTCCTCATTACAATGTCAGCTCCTTGAGTGCAGGGACCTTCTCCATCAGCCATTCTTGTGTCCCCAGCACAGTACCTTCCCTTAGTCGGCATTCAATTAGTGTTGACCGAATAAATGAACATCTGTGGGGTGGCTCCGCGCCCTGCCGTCAGAGCTAGGGGGCTGCCGGCAGGACCCCTTGGCCCCTTCCCTGCTCACCTCCTTCCCTCCCTGCCTCCCCCTGTCCAGGCTGAAGAAGGTCCTGAAGTGCCACATCCCAGACCCCTCGGAGTTCTTTTCGCAGCTGAGCTCAGAGCACGGAGGAGACTTCCAGGTAGGAGCCTGGGGGTGGAGGACGGCAGCGGGCAGCTGGCGGGGGCTGGCTGGAGGGTGGGTGTGGTGCATGTGGCTGGGGAGCTGGTGCAGGAGTAGCAGCTTTCGCGCTGTGTGGGAGGAAACAAAACGGGAAGTGAGCAGCCTGGGGTTGCGGGGGGGCCCCTTTCCCCAGCTCTGGCACCAGTGATCTCTGTCTGAGCCAGACTGTCTGGCTTCTAATCCCGGCTCCACCACTTTCTGGCTGTGTGACCTTGGGCAAGTCATGGAACCTCTCTGTGCTCAGTTTCCTCCCCTGTAAACCGGGGAGGAGAATAGTGTTACTACGGGTATGGCCCCGGCACACAGTGAGTGCTCAGGGGGCCCTGGCTAGAATTCCTGTCACCAGGCTGTTGACAGAGTAGGACTTGCCAGGCACATGTTCTCCCCGCCAGCACCTGCATGGACCTGCTCTGCAAAAACCCGTGGGCAGGCTCCAGATCTTGTCCCAGATGCTGCCGAGTCCTCTAGTCACTTCTGGTCACAAAATCCAGATTCAATTAAAAGTACGGGCCCGTATGGTAGTAACACCCCGAGCTTCACTTCAAGTTTGGTGGTCTCCCTTCCCCCAGCCACACCCGCTTCAGGAAGGAAGCTTCGAGGGGGAGAGGGGCGTGGTGGGCTGCCACTACCTCCCCACCCCTAGTCCAGGCTGCCAAGACCTGCGGGGTGAGGTGGGGGCCGGAGGGAGGTCAGGAGGAGGGCTGAGGGGCTGGAAAGCCATCCTGGACCAGAGCTGTCATGAGCTGGCTTTGGAGTTCTTTCTCAGGGCTGATCAGAGCCCCTTCTGGAATTCTCTGGAAAAGTCCCAAGACTGGGGATATCTTACCTACAGTACTCTTGATGTAGGGGAGTGTATCGCCTTAAAATTCCTCCTTCAGCCGTAAAGGTAGTGAGCTCCCCACCAACAGAGGTATTCAAGCAGGTCTTGGCGGACTGTGTGTCAGAAGGGATTCCTGTGTTGGAGCTGGTTGGAGGCTGGACTGGATGCATCCTCAGTCCTCTCCCAGCTTGAAGTCCTTCTGATTCTATGGCCTAGGACATTCTGAAGTGGGAGTGGGGTCCTTCATGGAGAGCTGCAAACCACTCCATCCTCCCATGAGGTCATCCCTGGGTCTGGATGCCTGGCTCAGGCCCAGTGTGTGGCGGGGGGTATCCCGAGAAGGCTTTGGGGACGCACAATGTGGCTGGGGGCTGGGGGTGGCCAAGAGGGACCCAGCCCTCTCCTCTGCATCTGGCTGAGGCCTGCTCCCCCCTCTGTCTACCCCAGGGCCCCCAGCTCCAAGGCCACAAGGCCCACTGCCCCATCCAGGGGACCTGGGAGTGTGTGTGTGAGTGTGCGAGTATGTGTGAACGGGGACGAGCTTCTCATTGTGCCCCCCTCCCACCCCACTTTGGGGCATGTGGACGGAGGCCCAGCCCAGGAAATGGCTGACCACACACCCCTCTGAGCGGGGCCCAGTGAGGCCCTGGCACAGCAGCGCTGGCCACAGGCCTGGCCTCTCCTTCTGCTGACACCCGCCTGGAACCCCTGACCCGCACCCGCTCTCTCCCGGGCTGCTGCCCTGCTCTGCCATTCCCGGTTTGCCCCGGGGCCATCTCTCTCTCTCTTTTGGCCTTTTCTCCTGCAACACAAACTCCTGGTTTGGGGGAGGGGGTAGGTTTTGTTGAGTGGTGTGCATGTGCGTGCGTGTGCGTGTGTGTAACAGCCGCTCAGCCCTGGGAACTCACTCTGGGGAGAGAGAACCGGCCTGTTTCCCGCTGGTCCACTAGTTCAGCAGAAATAGATCGGCTGGAGCGTAGGGGGAGCCGAGCATGGTGCTGAGGCTCCCGGGACAGAGGGCTGTTGGGATCCTCCAAGGCACCCACCCGAGGCCCCCATCACAGCATCCCAGAGTCTGCCGGCCCCCACACTCTGCTGTGTCGTCCGCATTTTACCTGTTGCCAGGTGGTTCCACCTTCGTTTTCTTACTTGACATCTGCCTACTGGCCCACAGGGAGGAGGTCAGGAGAGACGTGGCTAGCTGTTTTGGAATTGAGGCTCAGAGAGGTGCAGTGACCTGCCCACGGCCACACAGCTCATGAATGCCAGGGCCAGGGCTGGACCCTGGTCTGCCCGCTCCTTACCGGGGCTCTCTGGACACCCCAGAAACTGCGAAGTGCTCTGCTGGGCACTTTCCTCTCTCTGTGGAGGGAGCGTGCGGGAGGGGGGTGCTGCAAGGTGCTGGGAGGGAGAGGTAAATGGGGGACCATCAGCTCCCCACCTGAGATGTCTCCACGGCAGTGTGAGTGGGGAGCCCGGGTCCCTGCTCTGCTGCCAGCTGGCTGTGTGATCGACGTCAGGGTGCACCCCCTCTCTGGGCCTCTGTGCTCTGAGGGACCTTTCTGCTTCCGTGTTGGTTGGCTGATTCACGCACTCCCCCTAGTCCCCACCACGCTCTGAGGATTCCGCCCTTTGCTGTGTCCCTGGTACCGAGAGCAGTGCCAGGCTCACCGTAGGTGCTCAGTAAAGACACTCATTGAACCCACACATCCCCTGGGCACCTCCTGTGAGCCAGCAAGGCCTGTGCTGGGGCTGTGAGGCAGGCACACCCCCTGGGCTGACCCAGAGGGTTCTCCAAGCCAGGGGGCTTGTTGGTGTGGAGGTATAGTCAGGGAGGGCTTCCCGGAGGGGGCAGCCCTGCGTGGATGGCTGAAGGTGGAGGAGGAGCTAGGAGTTGTGGCGGGGAGTCCGGAGGAGGGGGTGGGAGGGCAGAGCAAGCATCCCGCTCACCCTCCCGGCTCTTTCTCCCCACAGAAGTGGCTCTCCTCGCCTTTCCCCTCATCCTCCTTTAGCTCCAGCGGCCCAGCGCCCGAGATCTCCCCGCTGGAGGTGCTGGACAAGGACGCCAAGGCCACTCAGCTGCTCCTGCTGCAGCAGGACAAGGCGCCCTCGCCCCCGCGCGAGACCAGCGGCCACTCGCTGACCAGCTGCTTCACCAACCAGGGCTACTTCTTTTTCCACCTCCCGGACGCACTGGAGATCGAGGCCTGCCAGGTGTACTTCACCTACGACCCCTACGCAGAGGAGCTCGACGAGGGTGGGCCCGGGGCGCCCGAAGGGTCTCCCCTCCCAGCCCTGCTGCCTCTGCCGGGGGAGGACGATGCCTACTGCACCTTCCCCCCCGGGGAGGATCTGCTGCTCTTCTCCCCTAGTCTCCTGGGTGGCCCAAGCCCCCCGAACCCCGCCTCAGGGGGCACCAGGGCCAGTGAGGAGAAGCTGCCCCGCTCCCCGCAGGAGGAGGTGGCTGGAGACTGGGCCCCGAAGCCCCTGGGGCGTCCCCCAGCAGGAGCCCCTGGCCTGGCAGATCGCCAGCCTCCCCCGGAGCAGCCGCTGGGAGAAGCAGGAGAGGAGGTCCCTGCCCCCCGCCCCGTGGAGGGGGCCGGCTTCCCCTGGGCCAGCCCTCCCGGGCACGGCCAGGTCAGGGCCCCCGCCTCCTGCCTGACCCTGAACACGGACGCCTACCTCTCCCTCCAAGAGCTCCAGAATCAGGACCCAGCTCACTCGGTGTAGACAGACGGCCAGCGGTGGGAGGCAGGTGGCTGCCCACTGTGGCACCAGGCCTAGTGGAGGACCCTGTGTCCTTGGGGCTTGTCCACTGCTGAGACACTCAGTGTCCGGCTGCCTCTGACATCTCCACCCAGAAGGCCCCGCCCAGCCCTGCATACTCTGCCCTTCACTTCCAACCTCGATTGCCGCTCCCTACTGCCCGTGCCCGGCACTGCGGGGGAGGGGCGCTGGACTCCCCCGCCCCCTCAGCAGTCATGGAGCACCCGGGGCGTCCCTCCTCTCCAGCCCTGCAGCTACTCTTCAGGGAGAGTTCTCATGGCTCTCCAGGGGTCATCGCCCAGCTGCCTCACTGGGCTTCCTGCCCCAGGCTCCCCGCCTCCCTCTCACCCCCCACAGGGCAGGCAGAGGGCTCTTTCCAAACCACGGATATGGTTATGCTGCCCCTTGTTCTAAACCAGCACCACACCTTGGCCTGGCCCTTGCCCCTCCAGCATCATGTTGGGACATTCCCTTGGGGAACCCTCTCAACGGTCCTACTGAGCCACTTGGAGCTCCCTCAAGCCCCCGGAGCCTTGCACATACTGTTCCCTGTACCTGGGGGCCCTCTCCTCCCTCATCTAGGTGACAGTGTCACCTTCGTGTCCTTCATGTGTCAGTTCTGCTTCCACTGGAGGGGAACATTGCCTCCTTTCATGTGCTCCAACTTCAAGATTCAGAGCTGGAGGGACAAGCTCTCAGGGTCACAGAAGGGCTGGACAAAGCGGCCCTGTCCCCTCACCCCTGGGCTCTCTCAGGACCTCGGATGCTTGGCTACTGCATCCTTAACGCTGTGGCCCAAGTATGGACTCAAATCCCCCAGCAGAGTGCACGCTGGCTGGATCTTTCCATAGTGGCTTCACAGACCCATAGGGCATGCTGCTGCAAAGTACACACCTCCTGATGCTGCCACAGGGAGCGCACTCCTGGATCCCCGCCCCCCTGCAGCCCTCTCCACCTCTCACTGGAGAGGTTTCTTCCGAACACCAGCTCCAGAAGAGCAGCTCCATTCACTGAAGACACAGTGCCCTCGGCACCCACCTATTCCCTGGATGAATTAATGAACTATCTGGCACCACCTGGCCTGGGCTCCCTGTGCCCAAATGCTTTCACACAGGGAGCACCATCCACCTGGCAGGAGCACCCCTGGGGGCTTGATCCTTGTGAGGTTAAGACTCAGAGAGGCAGAGCCCCATGCCCACTGTGTTCCAGCATGCTGCTCCAGAAAGAGGCTTGTCCCCTCCCATGGCAGCCCTCCCCTCCCATACAGCTGGCCGCTTCCTTCTCAGTGCTCCCCACCATCCCTCCACTTCCTTTCCTTGTGTCCCTGGCACTGATCACACTTGTGATGTCTGTCACAACCTTCTTCCTTGCCTAAGTCTCCGGAAGACAGGGACACCATCCCACCTAACTCTGAGCCCTGAGAGCACCTGGCTGCACTTATAGGCCCTGCTTGCTGCTGATTGGGTGCCTGAGGCAAGCCCACCCATAGGCTGACCAGCAGCCTATGAGGTGGCATAAAACAGAAGCTCTGTCCAATCAAGGAGGCCGGGCCTGAGCTGGCCAATCAGATTTCTCTCAGTCTTGGGCATTTGAACTCAGGGAGGGAGGAAGGTCCCTGGGAGCAGTTGCACATGGAGTAGGCACCGGGAAAGGCTAGAGAGGAGCAGAGCCATGTAAGCAGAGGGCTCAGGACTCCCCAGACAGAGTCCTGCTCCCAAGGGGGCTACTGGCCCTTCGCTCAGCATTCCTGTTTCCCTTATATCCAAAATAAACTTTCCTGAGCTTGTCTGAGTCTTGAATCGTTACCACGGAACAGCTTTATTTCCTGGTAATCTCAATTCCTGCCTCTTGCCATACGATGCCGTATGATCTGGGCCACAAGGCTCTTCAGTCCTGGCCTGAGTGTCAGCCCCGAGCTCCGTGCCCAGACCTTTGCTGTGCATCCTGGAGCAAACTAGGAACCCTTTCTGCAAGTCAGTTTCCACTTTGAAAAGTTCCGGGGAGGGTGACATTGCTCAAGCCATGGTCATTTGTGTTACGTATATTTTTAATGATCTGTGTGTACTATCTTTGTTGTTGTTTACTTAATATTTTTCTTTAAGCCAATTCACTTTAAAAAATATTTTTATTTAAAGAAAAATCTTTATATTGCTTTTGTAAATGGAAAAATGGATATTCACTATAAATAAAAGGTAACTGTAAAAAGTAAATACAATAAAACAAAATGTTTCAACTCATTGCCTGCTGGAAATCTGCTGTCTCTTAGTTTAAAGGGGAGAGCAACAAGTGTTAGGAAGCTGTTGAAGACATGCCAGCACCGAATGGGGACTTCCTCCTTGAGAGAAAGCAAAAGAGTTGTAAAGGGAATATCTTTTTCACTAATAGGACTCAGATTTACCTTATTCTGTGTCACATATATATATAGATAGATATAGATATAGTTTTTTTCAATGCCCTTGACTCTGAAAAGTCGGACCAGATCATGGATGGCAATATCTGGCATTCATAAAGCTGCACCCATGGCAGACATTGCTAATCGATTCTATCCATGCAGGGAAGACATTGCTAATTGATCACGGCCCTCCTTCCTCTGGAGCTTGGGTACAGCTTTAGATTCTGTACGCAGGTCCCAATGGATCACAGCTGGCACACAATGACATCTCTGGAACAGATAATCCCTCAGGTTCCTTCCACACAGAAACTCTTACTTTTCCAGATTCTGATTTTCCAGACGGGGAAAACTGAGGCTGAGATGCTGGAGACTGGAAAGCTGAGAGGGACCTATGAGCAGGCACGCCCAGGGAACCCAGCTGCCCCACCATGTGTGACGAGAGACCTGCGCTGGCAGCGAGCAGAATAAGGGGCCACCTTACATCAGCTGAAGATGGACTGCTGGGCCAGAAGCCACAGAGTGACATGTCTGGTGTGGCTTAGAGTGTGGGCCTTGGGTGATGGGGCAAGGTGGGAGCAGCTGGCAGAGGTGGAAGGAGTGAAGGAGAGACAGGCCTGCCTGGCTCAGATTGAGGAGGAGAGGAGCAGCGCCAGCTGGGGACCAGGAAGCCTAGGGGCCCGGAGAACCGTCAGGTGCAGAGTGGGAAGCAGGAGACAGCAGAGGCAGATAGGGGGATAAGAGAAAAGGCAGGAGAGGTAGGGGGGCCTTCCAGCCTCTCAGGTCTCCAATCTCTTGAGCAGTATTCCTTCCTCCACCTCCCCAATCCCCGGGGATCTCTGCTCCCCACACCTCCCAGCTCCCACTCCGAGCAGCTTCCAGTGCCCACAGTTACCGAGAAGATTATGGTGGAAAGAGTTCATGACTAGGATGAATAACCCACCACCGTGCTCCTAATGATTGACATCCTGGATAACCTCAGAAATGATTACAAAGCACATTAAAAAGGGATAATAAAATTAATATTTATGCTCCAGACACTGTGTCAGGCACTTCCCAAGCATCATCCCTCAGTATCTGAAAGGGACCTTTGAGGCAGGGGTTATGTTCCCCGTTGTGCAGGTTAGGAAACTGAGGCTCAGGGAGGTTAGGAAAGGCAGCTGATGGTTGGGAAAGCCGGACTCAAACTCAGGGACCTTTGGGACCAGAGCTTTTGGCCCTTTGCATATACAAAGCTGCATAGGAGACAATTAGATTAATAGAAAAAAACCCAAGCAAAATTCCATTCTAAGCTTCCTGGCAACCAATTAAAAAGAAAAAAAAAAGCGGACCCCATTCCACGAGTGTGACTGTGGGAGAAACCGTCCTCACCCTTGGCACCTGGCGGCATCACCTGTAGCTCGGACGTCTGCTCAGCCTCCTCCTTGGTCCACCAGCCCCCCGCCACCTGCCCCTCCCGTCTGTCCACCTCTGAGCCCTGCCAGGGTGGTCTCGCTCAGGGTCACATCTGGCCATGTCATGCCCCTGCTTACGTCCCCAGTGACTCCTTGTGGTTTTCAGGACAATGGCCGAACTCCTTAATGTGACAGTCAATGACTTGGGGGACCTCAGGCAGGTCCCATCGGCTCTCATGCCTCCGTCACCCTCTCTGTGAATGGGGGAGTCTGGATGATTCCTAAGTGCTCTGCTAGCCCTGCTAGTCTGTGGTCTCAGGCTCCCCACGGAAGGTGGCTTGTGGCTGGGACTACACATACTTTACTTCAAGACTGGGAGGGTGGGGTTGGGGGTGGGATGAGGACAGGGACCACAATTCACTCCTTGACTTTGGCACTTGTTGGTCCTTGGGTTTGAAGCAGTCCTGCTGCCCAAAAAATCCATTCTCAGACTCCTACACATGCCTCAGGACCCCACTCAAGCATCCCCACTTCTGAGAGGCCCTCTGGTTCATCCCCGGTAGGGTTGATGACTTCCTCCTCTGTCCCCCTCCTAAGCTACCTTTTTTATAAACAATCTGTTGTGCTGTGGGCCAGACCCTGTGCTAGATTCTGGGGATACAGGGGTGATGGCAACGGCTGTGGAAGAAAATCAACCAGAGGCCCACCAGCACAGCCTGATTCAAAAATCCGGGGCCTGAGAAGACTCTGGAGTCTCTGACCTTGGGAAGGGGGAGGGGAACGTTTCCAGGGCTTTAGCAAGAGAGGCTCAAGCCAGAGTTGAGTGAGTTTTAGAAATAATTGGTCAAAGATGGTCTTGGAAGAGAGAGAAACTGTTCCCGCAGATTAGCAGCCACTGTTGGCAATCTCGATTTTATAACAGGTGGCGGGGGGACGAACAGCTGTGGGGACAAGGACCTGTGAGGGCCACAGGCGAAGGTTCGCGGTCCTTCAGGGTCCCTTCAAGAGCTACATTTACTGAGCACGCAGCATGCATCAGGTTCCGTTCTAAGTCCACCGTGTTGTTAATTGCCTTGATCTTTACAGCAATGCCACAAGGGAGGCGGGAGGTACTCCATTTTACAGATGAGGAAACGAAGGCACAGAGTGGTTAATGACTTGCCCAAGCCCACACAGCTAGAACAGGGTGGAGCAAGGATGTGAACCCAGGTGGTCTTCAGCACTCACAGGGCAAGCCCTTTACAGCTTTTAGGGTGTGTGCACGTCTAGCGTCTCATACAGTCTCTCGGTGACCCAGCAAGACAAGAATGACCCAGATTCTGAGTCCTGAGTCACAGATGATGACAGGAGGCTCCGACAGGCTGGCACCATGTCCCAGGCTGTCAATTTAGGAGGGCGGGGCCAGGGGGCGGGGAAGGACTGGAACCCTGGGCTCTTTCCCCTACATCCTGCTGTCTCAGGGCCACTGTCATTGAGGATGGGGTGAGGGGGGTGGTTGGGTTGTTGATTGAACTTGAGCTCAGCCCCAGCAGCCCGGGCCTGGCCCCTGTGACAGCCCTGGGACATCCCCTTGCTGGCTTGCTCAGAGACATTTTCCACCACCACAGGTATGACACATTCGATGCTCCCATCACAGCGCCGCAGGGGAAGGGGGGGTCACAGGGCTGGGGGAATGCAAGGCAGGAAGTGCTGAGTGGGGAGAGAGCTCAAGTGTGGGGAGAGAGGTACCCAGTCTACAATTCCAGGAAGCCAGGACGCGGAGGAAGGGAGGAGCTGGTGGGAGATGCATCGCCTTCCACTCCTCTGTGCACCCAGCCTACTGCCAGGCCCCGGCCACAGAGAGGAGGCTGGCGACTGCCCTGTCTGCAGAGTCCCCAGTCCTAGGGGGGCGGGAGTGACCACGGAGGACACAGACAAGTAAACCAACAGCCACATCCTCCCACTGGGGAAGAAAGTCAACCCAAGCCTTTACTGGAAACGCCAGCATGGGAGGCTCTGACAGAGTCCCCTAACTCAGGAAGGGAGAGAGGAATGCAGGGTGGGGCTTTAGGGAGGGGCTCAGCCAGAGCTCGCTGGCTTTGGATATAGTTGGTGGAGGATAGTTCTTGGAAAAGGGAGGAATTCTTCTTAGAGATTTGTTCATTCATTTACTCAACACACCTTTACGGGGGTCTATCATGTGCCGGGCATGGTGCTAGGTGCTGGGGATCCAGGAGTGGGAGAAACACCCTCTATCCTGCCCTGAGGCCCCTGCGGCCCCCTGAGGGTAGTTGGTGTGGTGGTTGAAGCACTAACTCTGGACCTTGGCAGCCCAGGTTAAATCCGGTTCTGCTGCCTACCAGCTGTGACCTTGGGCAGATCCCGACACTTCTCTGTGCCTCCGTTTTCTCATCTGTAAAAGGGGGACTTACCGGGACTGTTGTGAGAATTAAAGAAGTACTTAGCAGAGATGTGCTGGTTTCAGGGGAGGTGGGACAGGCTGGGGCAGGACTGCGGCCGGGGAAGCCCGAGGGCTGCAGGTGTGGAGGCAACTGGCCTGCATCTCGGATGCTCTCCGCTGTCTTGGTGACGCCGTCTGGGGCGGGGCTCACCCGGACACCACTGCAGACTGGGTTCCAGCACCCCTCCTTGCCCTTTCTGACTCTTGGTCCTCACGGTCTGTCTGCTCCTTGCTCCTGGGTAGGTCTCAGGGATCAGGGTCTAAGGTGTGACCCTCTGCAGGGGTATCTAAGCACCCAACATGGCGTATCTCCCATGAGAGGATCCCAGGAGGTGTGACAAAGGCGAAAGGAAAGCTACAGGGTCTTCTGCCTCCCTCTCAGATCCAGCCACGTCAGCTGCCACCAGCCTGGTCCAAGGCCAAGGGCACTGAGTCCTTCCCAGTTCCGTCCCACCTGTCCCCTTTGAGCCTCAGTCTCTTCCTCTGTCAACTGGGGAGAAGGGTGCAGAGGAGAGGAGTCTGTCTCACCTCAAAGCTCCCTTCTGGCTGAACCAGTCTGTTCTGTGGCCTCTGGAAGGATGGGGACGGGGTCCCCACTCACTCTGGTAAGATGACCCAGCAAATTTACCATCCCAATTTTAAATCCCCGCGGGAGTTACTGACTGGAAAAGCCTCAAGTGATGTGCTTGGAGGCCCACCCTGCAGCGGGCCTCCCATTCCCCACTCATTCCACTACACTACTGAGCTCCTGCCACGTGCACTGGGCTGTTGGAAGTGATGTTTCGATGGGGGGGAGTTGGGAGTGCTCGAGACAGGGCGTGGTGTTGGTCAACCCCAGTGTTTGGGGGAGTGTCCCTGGCGAAGGGTCCAGTGACTCTTGTAACAGCAGGTGTAGGAGAGCAACCAGCCAGGAACGGAATAATTCAGCAAGAGATTTCTATTGCTTGTAACTCATGCAAATGTGAAACGAACAGTGAAAACTGTACTTCTGGGACCCCAAACTCAGATGCACATGCTGATGGGGGAAGGGGGTGGGATGGGGTGGGGGAGAAGGGCAGATAACAGCAACAGTGTTGGAAATGATGACAACGACGTGTATGTGCAGGCACTGTTCTCAGTTCCTCTCATAGGTTATCTCCATTTCCACAGCACAGCTTATGATTATTGTCTCATTTTCTGTAGAAGGAAACGAGGCACAATAAAATCAAATAACTTGTAGGTCAAGGTCAAGCGGCTAATAAGTGTCAGAGTCAGGACTTGAACCCAGGCTTCTGACTTCAGTACCCGTCTTTTTAACCCACACAGTGTGAGACAGTTGGGAGTGGTGGGGCCTGCGTCACACTGAAATTTCTCAGGGCAGCCACGGCTGACTGTTGCTGCATAGGAAGGCAGGGCAGATCTTCTAAAATTTAAGAGAAGCTGGAAATTCAGTTTTTTTATGTGAAGCATCCTGATTCTTAAATATTGGCCACTAATTTTTTAAAAATTTAAAACAAAAGTAGGCCAAGAAAAATGTTTCTTCGCACTAGATAGGAAGGAAGAAAAGAAAACCATCCTATGAGTTTTGTTTGTTGTAAAGGTCACTTCTTCCTGACTCTGCTGGCTGGGTGCTTCGCGCCCCCACCCTTGGGCTCTCTGAGCCCCTGTGACCCTTTGCCGGCCCTGATCCCAAAGGTCCAGTCCATCACTCCTCCCAGCACCTGCCACCGGAGCCTCCCCAAGGAAACGTGTAGCTTGGTGAATGGGTGGAGGGAGAAAGGGAAGAGGAAAGGGAGGTTCCAAGAACAGGGACTTGCATATGAATTTGAAGACAACACGGATGGCATAAGGGACATTAGGACCTCTCACAGCCCCACCAGGAGGGACAGCTGCTCTGATGACACAAGTTATCAGGGAGAAGAGAGGCACCGGGGAGCCTGAGCCGTGGTTCCTCTGCGGGGCAGCCGGAAAGAGGCTCCTTGGAGAATCTTCCATGCCTCTGGCCTTGGAAGGGGTTCCCTCGGGAGTTAAGAGCCGGACCTTCAAACTGAACTGTCTGTGGGGGAGGAGTTCTGGCTGCAACAGCACTTTGAGGCAAAAAAAAAAATATATATATATATATATATAGGTTGAAAACTGGAATTCTGTGTGCCTTGGAAATTTTTTACTGACTCTCTGCCGAAGGACTTGCATGTGTAAGACCGATGTTGTCCTTTTATGTGATGTTTAGAAATTTATTTTTGGACAGAGTCCTGGAAAGAGCATGGGACGAGGAAGCAGGTGACTTGAGTCCCAACCCGGACCCCGCCGCAGCCGTGCCATGACGGGGCTCGGGGAGCCCCGCACCACAGGCTGGGTGTCTGTCTCTGGGTGTGTTTCAGGAACTCCTCCTGCTGAGACCCCACAGGGGAGGAGGCCACGCTGAGTGACACATGCAGAGTTTCCATTCTGTGTCCCCAGCACGGCTTGAGGCAGCACCTCTCAAACCCCAAACCCCTGAGCAGAAGCCACTCCCCTGACCACCCGGCTGGGAAAGCAGCGAGGGGCAGGCCAGGGCCTGGAGAGCTGTCCCCCGGTGGCGCCTGCACATAGAGGCCAGAGGCCTGAGAAGAAATTTTTACATATTAAGGTGCATGGGGAAGCCGTTCTGGTTTACGCCCGAGTCAGCCTGAAATTTACGTAAACTCAAGAAGTCTGACTCACGGCCCGTCAAACATACGTTGTGCATCCGCTTTAAGCACTAAGGGGAAGGATGCGTCTGGTCACTACCCTACAGGAAAGAAGGCGCTCTTGGAGAGTGGGAATTAATGCCTCCCTTCCTGGGATGCTGGAAGAGTCTTCCTTCCCATGGCCCCAGGGCCATGTCGACCACTGTGTACAGGCTAATCTGTAAACAGAATATCTTCTTGAAACCTGGAGAAGAAATAAAACATACCCGTGTCGTGCTTGGTGTATGTTCTTTGTTCCAAAATAGTTTAAACTTCGCTGAAAACTATGCTTCTCCGGGCGCTTTCCTCCTCCGTGAAGGCTGTGCTTCCGGGCTAGCCCTCAGCTTGGCTCGAACGAAACTCTCTTCTGTTATGGATGGATTATTGATTATTTGCATTGACAGGCCAGGACCCAGGACTGTCAGAGGGATGAGGGGCCCAGAAGTGGCGGAGGGGCAAGGAGAGAGGGACACAGACAGGAGGGGGTGACACGAGGGTGGCACTGGGAAAGAACCACCCGCTCTGAAGTCAGGGGGTCCTGGGTTTGAATCCAGCATGTCCTGGCTGTGTGACCCTGAGCAAATCACATCCAGTCTCTGAGACTCCACTTTCTCACCTATAAAATGGGGGGAAATGGCCACTTTTCCTGCTTCTTCAACATGGGGCTCAGCACAGACCAGCATTGTGTGAGTGCTTGATGCCAGACTAAGGAACAAGTGGATGAGCCATGGTGGGCACAGGGTGTGCTGAACAGAGGCGGCAGAGGTGGGCCCCGGGGACCCTGCGCAGGCACCCTCTGAAGTCTTGCTCAAGGCAACGGGCAAGGCTGTGCAGGCAGCCCATGGGGTTTCCTTCCCCCCAACCACAGTGCGGCTCCCGCAGGCTCCAGAGGCTGTGGGAGGGAGAAGGGGCGGGTACCCCTGTGTCCGCGCAGGCGGAGAGCGATGGTGGGGACAGCTCAGGAGTAGAGAAAGCACCCTTCGGGAGCAGCTTGAGGACTCAGGGTACACGGACTGTGGAACAGTGTCCACGCATTGTCAGTATCCATCCCGCTCCTGACCCCCCGCCCCGCCTGCGATGGGCTGAACTGTGTCCCCTCAAAAGATATGTTCAAGTCCCAACCCCTGGAACCTATGAATGTGACTTTATTTGGAAATAGGGGTCTTTGTAAATAAGATGAGGTCATTGGGGGGAGCCCTAATTCAGTATGACTAGTGTCCTCATAAGAGGAAGAGAAGAGACACAGAGAAAGACACACACAGGGAGAAGTCCAGGGGACGTTATGCTGCCATGACCCAAGGGATGCCAAGGACTGCCAGCACCTGCCAAGGCAGGAAGGACCCTCCCTCAGGGCCTTCGGAGAGCCTGGTCCTGCCGACACCTTGATCTTGGACTTTCAGCCTCTGGAACAGTGAGAGAAACATTTCTTAGTTTACGCAGCCCTGTTGGTGGCACTTTGTTCTGACAGTCCTAGGAAACTCATGCCCCGCCCTCAAGTCTGGAGGAGCTGCGTACCCGTACCCGCAGACGCCTGTCTAGACAGCATCTGCTGGGGCACCTGGAGCCGCCCCTCCCCCCTCCCCGCAGCCCCTGCACTTCCTCCTGGGTTCAGAGAGAGGCTCAGCCAGCAGAGAAGCTTCTCCCGGGTGGGCTGCACTCTCCTCCCTCGCCCCCTCCGTGGCCTCCTTGAGCTCTGAGGCTCAGGTGACCTCCAGGGCAGGCTGACCAGGAGGGGTGGCTCTCCCGCTATCTCCCAGCCTGATGCCCCTCCCTCAGAATAGTCCCTTCACTCCCTATGCTCAATTGAACAGTGTCCCCTCCAAATTCATGTCCACCCGGAACCCGCGAGGGTGACATTATTTGGAAATAGGGCCTTTGCAGACGTAAGCAAGTTAAGATGAGGTCACATGGGATCAGGGTGGGCCCTGAGTCCAGTATGATGGGTGTCCTTATAAGAAGAGGGAAATGCGGCACAGAGACACAGACACAAAGGAAGAAGGCCACCTGACGAGGGAGGCAGAGGCCGGAGCGAGGCTTCTATAAGCCAAGGAATGCCAAGGACTGCCAGCAGCGACCAGAGGCCAGGAAGAGGTGAGGAAGGATTCGCTGCCGAGCCTTCAGAGGGAGAATGGACCCGCGGACGATGTTCGACTCTGGCCTCCGGGACCGGGAGAGAATGGACTTCTGCTGTTTTAGCCACGAAGTTTGCGGTATTTTATTATAGCAGCTTAGGAATCTGATTCACCTCCCATCAAAGAGACCAGGTCGGAGTCCCCGTTCCACTTGCAAGGGGCCGTGGGACCTGTGGCAGGTCAACCGCTCCTCTCAGAACCTCAGTCTCCTCTTCTGCTGATGGGGACACATATTTTCTCTCCCAAGTCTGGACCTTTCACTGTGAAGGGCTCGGCTCAGGGCCCAGAGCTCAAAAGCCTTCCTGTATTATCAGTGAAGAAGTTGACAGCAACTGTCATTTATTCACTCCACAAACATTTGCTTGTCCTGTGTGCCATGCACCGTTCTAGGCTGGGATCCAGCAGAGGACAAGACAGATGGGGACTTTGTCTTCATGGGCTCACAGTCTAGGAATGGGGAGCAGGGAGAGAGACAAACCGCTGGAGCGGTTAATTGCAGAAAGTAAGAGTTGTGATATGGGGTTGTCCCTAAAGGCTGGTGGTTGTCATTCTTACAGGGCCTGCCTGAGCTGAGCCAAGGTCAGCTGCCCCAGCCTCCTCCCACTCCAGGCTGACCACAGCACGCTGCCTGAAGGCCTGACAACAAGGCAGCTCTCCGGGCTCGCCAGCCTCTTTGGTGGCCAGTGGTGAGCACCTGCTGTGTGCAGGGCCGTGGGAGGAAGTGGAACACATGACACACGACAGGCGCTGGCACGGCATCTGCCCACCTCCAGTTCATGGAACATTGTGTGGACAGAGTATCACGAACTGAGCGGACGAAACAGCAGAGCTCTACTGTCAAACAGTTCTGGAGGAGAGAAATCCAAGAGCAAGGAGTTGGCATGGCTATTTCTTCCTGAACCGTGAGGCCGTGGGGAAGAATCTATTCCAGGCCTTTCTCCTAGCTTCTGCTGGCTTGCTGGAGATCTCTGGCATTCCTTAGCAAGTAGAAGCATCACCCTGTTCTCTGCTTTCATTCTCACATGGCATTCTCTGTGTGTGTGTGTGTGTGTTTGTCTCGAAATTTCCCCTTTTTCTGCGGCCATCAATGTTATCAGATTAGGGCGCATGCTACTCCAGCATGACCTCATTTTAACCAAATACATCCACAGCACCCCTATTTCCAAGTCAGATCACCTTCCGAGGGACGGGGGCTAGACTCCCACATGTGGATCTGGGGAAGGCACAGTGCTACCCCCACAAGCATCTTCTCTGGGCCCCCAGGAAGGCAGGCGGCACCCATCCCGTTGGGTGGCGCCCAGGCCTGGGGTCAGGGCTGTGACTTGCTGGCCCGGTGGCCTCCCTCTCTGAGTTCAGCTCCCCTTCAGAATGTCTTATGAAGTGGGATGTTGAATGTCCAACTGTTGTCTTTTCAAACCCAGGACTTATGTACAATGTCCCGCTCTGTTGGGCAGAAGTCACACGTGTCTCCTTCACGTCCCTGTCCCCGGTGCCCAACACAGGCCTGGCAAATTGTAGGCACTTCATCAACTAGGAGTCACGAGGTCAAATTTCCCCAGGGCCTTGGTTTCTGCAAACTGGGGCTAAAAACGGCATGGATGAACCGGTTGTGAGAAGTAAATGAAATAACCAGGAAGCGCTGGGCACGGCAGCTGGCCCACAGCAGGCGCTCTCTGTGGCATCAGCCGGGACCGAATGACCGTCATCAGAAGGCTGCATGGAGGGTGAGGGGGGACACGGCCGGCAGCCCCCAGCTCTGCCCAAACCCCGGATTGAGAGAGAGGCAACTGACCTTTGTTAAGGGCCTCCCAAGTACCTGGCACACTTCTGCGATTTATATCCAGTTCCATCTTTCGCCCTCAACAAGCCTTCTCCCTGTCCTGCTGGGTCAAGCCCGTGTGCACCCTGGTCTCCAAGCCTGGCCAGCCAGGCTTCCAGGTGGCTTCCCCGTCCCTGGGGACCCTGGGGGCCCGGCGTTGGTGTGAGATGCAGATCCCCCGGAGCAGCGAGGCCTTCATGCCGTGTGTGTGTTTGTGTGTGTGTGTGTGTGTGTGATCCGCCCCGGGACAAGAGGATGGACGCAGGCCACACGGGTGCCCCGCTGCCAGAAGGAAGCCCTTTCCCCGCGGCCCTCTGGGCTCCCGGCACTTGACACCCTTGCCCAGGCCTCCAACGCCGCCTCCTCCGCGTCCCGCTGCCCCGCGCGGCCCCTCCCCGGGCTGCGGCCGGTCGATGGCTGGGCGGCCGCCAGGTACAGAGGACGCTGGTTGTGCAAGACCTTCGGCTTTTCCGACTGTCCAGCTTCCGGCCTGTCCGGTCCAGCGCGGGCGGCTGTGCCTCTAGCAGGAGCCTCTCGTGGGGGGGCGGGGCAGAGGCGGGGCTCGGTCCCCACGCCCGCACCCCTGCTCCCACTGCAGCGCCCCACGCTCCCACCCCAGCGCCCCTCCCTGCAAACTTCGCAGGGCAGCCCCGCCTGGGAGGAGGGGACCGGGAGGGAGGAGGAAAAACTGCGAGCTGGGCCTGGCTGCGTCCTCGGCCAGGGCGGTGAGGCCCGGGCAGCAGGCCCTGCAGGCCCGAGGACCAGGACCCAGGGAGCCGGGGCGCCCCCGGCCCCGCCCCGAGAGGAGGGCTCTGGGCACGCCCCTCACGCCCGCAGCCACGCGGGACTCACGCCCCGCCCCGGCGCCCGTCACAGAGCGCGAGGAGGAGCACGCGAGGGGTGTGCGACGCACGGAGGTGCCACGCGGGAGGGACCACACAGGCGGCCTTCCCTGTCTTTACCCGCCCCTCGGTGCACACCCCAGACACACTGGCCGCGCGCATACGCGTCACACGCCACACGCACACTTTACACTCCACACACCCTCACACACCACACACGCCTCCCACTCCACACACACCTTCTCCTTCACACGCACACGCCTCTGCCTCCACGCGCACGCGCACGCGCACGCGTCCTCACGCCCGGCCCCGCTGTTCGCGGGGCGCTTGTGGTGGGTCGGTGCGCCCGGCGGGCGGCGCGCAGCTCCGGGCTGTGGTGGCCTCGTCCGTCGCTGGAGAGAGACAAGGGCGGGTGGGCGCCAGGAGGACCCTCTGTGTGACCGCAGGGAGCCCCGCGGTGCCATGTGAGGGAGTGATCGTGTGACAAGTTCGTGCTGGGGAGGTTCCCTCTTGGGTCGCCCCGAGTGTGGAGCCCGGCGTGTGTCCCACCTGCGGCCGGTCCCAGCCCACGTGGCCGCGTCCTGCGAGCTCCAGAGCCGCACGTGGCCGGTGGCCGCCGGAACGGACTGCACGAGGGGGCCGCCACCCTGGCCCCCACCCACTCCCACCCCCGGCCTCACCTGTCCAGGTAAGGGGACCCACGTGCGCCTCCCGCTCCCTCCGGGGCCCCGGGCTGTAACCAGGCAGGAGTGTCACCAGGCAACAGGCCCCTGGGGAGAGCTCCGGTCTCGCACCTGCCGCCGCCTCCAGGGTGCCCACGGGCGGGGCGGGGCGGGGCGGGCTCTGCCTGCCGCCTGCCTGTGGCCTGTTTACCTGGCTCAGTCACCGTGGCCGGCCCAGCAGGAGGCCCATGGCGCCTGAGGCCACAGGCCACAGGGGACAAGGGCCAGGCACCCCTGCCATGGCTCCAGGCCATTGATCCAGCCCTGCGGCCGGTGGGGGAGGGGAGACCTTGGCCTGGACAAACAGCGGCTCTGAGGCCTGCGTGCAGGCCTGGCACCCACCTGCCACTCCCAAAGGTAAGGGGGCCTCCGGGCCGGGGCACTGGGATCCATGAGTGACGTGGTGGCAGTGTCCACCCTGGTCGCCGGCCTGGCTCCCTAGGGCTTGAGCCATCTGCCCTGCTCGGAGGCCGGAGCGGGAAGGCTGAGCAGAAGGCGAGGGGTGCATGGGGCTGGGGTGGGGGCAGGACGGGGTGGAGCGAGGCCGCGTGTGGGGACAGGCACAGCGGCAGTTGAGGGGCCGCAGGTTCGGGGGGCTGGGAGGCCTGGCGTTCGGGTGGGGCCTGGGGGCTCTGGGGCAGGGACAGGGCTGGGAGAGGCCCGATTTGCTGGGCTGACCATCCCACCCTCACTCGCCAGGGCTGGACACACTGCCCCCTCCAGATCCAGGTCCCCGACCTGGGTTTGGATGTGGGGAACGGGCCCAGAGCCCCACGCTGCACCCACTGCGGGACGCTGAGCTCACAGGCTCAGGGCTAAAGACGGCCGGCCGAGCGTGTGTGTGTGCATGAGTGTGTGCAAGTGTGTATGAAGTGCAAGCATGCATCGATGAGTGTGTGTGTCATGGATAGATGTGTGTCTCCATGTGTGTATACCTGTGTGTGAGTTTATGAATGTGATTGTGCATGTGGTGGGGACTTTCACCCACTGTCCCCACACTCGGGGACACAGAAAGTGGCTGTAGAGAGGATTTACTCGAGGCCCTTTGGCCTCGCTGAAAGGTCCTGGGTCAGAATCCCAGCTCTGCCCCACTCTGCCCTGCCCAGCCTGGCTGAGTGATCTCAGGGAAGTCACCTCTCTGTACCTCAGTTTCCTCAAGCACTAAGTAAAGACAGCAAAGCAAACGTCGCAGGCTGCCGGAGGCGGAGGCCTGCACGGGGCTGGAAGAGGGGTGGCCCCGCCCCAGCGAGCTCAGCTCCAGGGGCAGACCAGGGACCCTCCAAGGGTCAGAGGGCAGGAGGGAGTGAGGAGCAGGCTGGGAGTCCCAGTGCTTGGATAAGGGGCGGAGCCTCAGGCCCCTGTGGTGGGTGGGGCACACCCAGCCCCTCCCTCCAGGGCTCCCCATCAGGGCACAGAGGATGCCCCCAGGTGAGCTGCAGTTGCCCAGGGAGGCCCAGGGCGCTGCAGAGGAGACGTGCCGGGAGCAGGCGGGAGCTGGGCTGAGGGTGATGGGGCCGCGTGAGGAGGTGGCAGTGCAGGCGGAAGGGGGAGGGCGCCGAAAGCAGGCTGTCAGCAGGAACCCGCTGGGCTCAAGAAGCCACCCACACCATTCTCTTCACCCAGCGCTGGCAAAGCCCTTGATCTGTCCAAGTTTCCTGCCATCTTCGTTATTAGAATTGATAACTGAGAAGTCTAGTGTCGCCGGGGTGCGACCAGAGAAGAGGGAGAGGGGAGGAAGGAGCAGGCCAAGTCAGCCAGGCCTCCGGGCACAAGCACGTTCCAGCTCCGTGGGAAGGAACTGGGACCTGAGCGGTCACTCGTTCAACAGCCACAGTCCTGCGTCACTTAATGACGGGGGCACGTCCTTAGAGCTGCGTTGTTAAGTGATGTCATTGTGTGAACATCATCTAGTGCGCTTACACAAACCTAGATGGCGTAGCCCACTCCACACCTAGGCTATATGGTACTGATCTCATGGGACCACCATTGTCTATGTGGCCCAATGTTGACTGACATGTTGCTGTGTGGCGCGTGACTGTGTTGAGTGCCAGCCTCTGCTCTTGGCACAGGACACACAGCGGTGAACACGATGAAGCCCCTGCTGCTGTGCAGCTAACAGCCAGGAAGAGACAGAAAAAGGACACATAAGTATAGAAAGATCTCGAGAAGTGCTGTGAAGAAAAGTGCAGCAGAGGGTGGGGAGTGGTCATGGAAGGCCTCCTTGAAAAGGGAACATTTGGGCAAAGGAGGTAAAAGAACAGGCCATGAGGCAAACTGAAGGAAAAGTGTTCCTGGTGGAGGGACCAGCAAGTGCAAAGGCCCTGAGGTGGCATGTACTTGATATGTTGAAGGTCTGGCAAGGAGCTGGTGTGGCTGCAGCAGAGGGAGGGAGAGGACAGAAGGATGTGCAGGGGCCACGTCACATGGGCCCTTGTGGGCTGTGATAAGGGCTTCAGGCTCTGTTCTAGGTGGATGGAAGTCATGTGAGGCTTGTGAGCAGGGCACATGGTGAAGGGACCACCCTGGTGGTTGTATGGGAATTTGCTAGTGAGGGTGGCCGGACAACTGGCTACTGCAGGTAGGTGACAGATGATGTTGACCTGGATGAAGGGGTTGGGTTCTGGGGACGGTTGGAAGGTAGAGCCACAGACTTTTGTGATGAACTGGACCCTCGGAACAACGGAGGAGCCGTTGTGATAGTAAAAGACAGGAATGGTGGGGTCATCTTCACAGCTGTCAGCTGTCACCATCGTCCATCTCCTGCTGGGCTGTCAGCCCAAGAGGGTGGGAATGAGGTCTCTTATATTCACCAGTGTGCCCCGTCCCCAGCACCGAGCCTGGCACCAAGCAGGTGCCGATAGAAATGGGGTGGCCAGCTAACTGAATCGAGGACTCGATAGGCTGACCCCATCATCTGCGCCCCAGCTGCAAGCCCCACGAGTCCCACTTCCTGGAGGCAGCGAGATGTAGGAGAGAGCACTGCACCGAGAGTCTGGGGGCTCATTCATCTGGGTGGCAGGCTCTGGGCTGGGTTCTGTGGGGGGCAGGGCTGAGTAAGACACAGGCCCACTTCCTTCTGGGGGAGAGACACAAGGCCAAAAGCCAGGCAGATTGTTGATCTGACCGAGGGCTGCCCAGAGGAGGAGGCAACTTACTACCCAGGGCCCTGAGACCCCTCGCCTGGCAGGTGGCCTTGGAGCTGGCCTTTAAGGGTCCTTCAGGCAGTCCTTCAGGCAGAGGGTGTGGCAGCACAAAGTGGGGTCTCGTGGGCCTGCAGGGCGCTGTGCGTCATGGATGTTAGGGCCACGGGGGGCGTGGGCAGCAACCTGGCCATGGAGGGTCTTGGGCGCCACGGCAAGGGCTTTGGAGGTGGCTGGGAGCCATGAGAGCATTCTGAGCAGCTGAGCGGTTGGAGGTGGCCAGGGAGAGCTCTCTGGTGATAACGTGAGGAGGAGCCGGAGGAGGAAATGGGAGGCGGGGAGCCCAGTTAGGATGCTGGTCCAGGGGTCCCGGTGGGAGGCGATGGGGAGCCCAGGTGAGTTGCCCCCCCGTCGGGGCTGTGTCTAATCTTGGATTTTCACACAGCGAGTGTTCTGCAAATGGGCCCCCTCTGTGATGCTCAAGGTCTTCCCAGACAGACACGAGGGGCGTTTATGAGGGAGGCGGGATCCACAGAGTGAAGGCGTGGCGTGCGGGATGGGGGAGGAAGGGGGAGGCCTCCCTGACCATCCTACCCCGGACTGCTCTCTTGCTGCCTCCTCTCATGGACTCACAACCTTCTCTGAGCCTCGGTTTCCCCCTCGGCACCTGATGAGGTGTAAGGCAGTAGAGCACAGGGGTTAGGGCATTCCTCTGAAGATAAAGGGCTTGGGTTTGCAGCCTGGCTCTGCTGTTAACCAGCTGGGTGACCTTGGCCAAGCTGCTCAGCCTCTCTGTGCCTCAACTTGCTCATCTGTAGAAGGGGGATAATAAGACAACCTACCCCCACAGGGTCTGTGTAAGGCTCCATGAGACAGTTCGTATAAATGTCAACTATTGTCACCTCTGGGTCCCTGGGTCCCACGGCTCTGTGAGTCACCCCGAAATAGCTCCTTGGTGATCCAGACTCAAGAGTAAAAGAGGGGTGTGGCCACCTGCGGCAGAGAGAATGGACCTGGGGCTGAGAGGTCGTGGAGCCGGCCGATCGCCTGGGCTCTCCCCAAACCAGCCACCCCACTCAGCTTCTGGGGACGGCCAGTTTCTCAGCAGGGGTGCTGGGACACTTTGGGAAGTGGGCAGGCTGTCCCGCCTGTTGCAGGATATTGACCATCCTTGGTTCTGGCCCCAGCAGGGCCTGCCCCACACATATGGGTGTCCTCTGGTTACTGGGTGGAGGGGAGTCCAGGCCCAGTGGAGAGTCACCAGCAGTCCCTCCCTTCCTTATGTCTGATGGGGCCCACTCAAGAGGGTCACTGTGGCTGGATGCAGCAGGCATCCTTGGCTGGCAACAATGCCAAGAGAAGTGGCAGGGAGCAGGAAAGTGGGAAGGAGGGCCAGGGGCCCTTGAATCCAGCTGGGAGGACTCTGAGCATCACTGAGGGGCCCCATTTTCAGAAAACTCACGGTGTGAAAACTCAAGGCACAGCCCAAAGGGAATCCATCCTCCAACCCATCTGGGATGCATTTGAAAGGCCCAGCGGCATTTAAGGATGCAGTAATGGGAGACTGGCTTCTCAGTGCTCTGGAATCCTTGCTCTGCGGGTAGGCGGGGAGGGGGGTGAAGGGCCTTCTCTGTGCTGTGCGAGGACCTGCCTGAGAAGCCAATAACACTCAGAAGTTTGCTTGGGGGTCTGACAACAGAGCTGCAGGCCGGGGGCACCGAGGGGGATGACATTCAGTTGTTATTAAATGGTTATCTGTTAAGTAACAGCTCATTCACAGGAAGCAGCCCAGAGTAGCAGAAGGAGCAGGGAGTCAGACCCTGGGCTGGATCCCTCCTCACCTGCTGTGTGACGTTGGGCGAGTGGCTTAGGCTCTCCGGGCGTCAGGGTTTTCATCTGTAAAATGGGGCTGGTAGAGAGCGCCAGATATTCAACTCACATTGGGAAAACGAAGCCAGGAAAACCCTGGACTGAGTTGTTGCTAAAACACTCTGGGCTTCAGTTTCCTCATCTGTCCAATGGGTGCAGAACCTTGAAAGGTGCTTGGAGGTTTCAGCAAGATAATACACGTGAAGTGTGCACACAGAGGGGGCCAGAGGAAGAAGAATGCATGGTGACGGTGCTCCCCAAATCCCTGGGGGACCAGAGGCTTGAATGAGGTGATACCTGTGAAATGTGTTCTGTAGACACTAAACAAATACTCATTTTTGTCTTCTGCCCCTAAGAGGCTTTCTGGTGGGTGGGGAGACAGGAGGGCTGGCGCTAAGGGCTGGCTCTCTCCAGGCCTTGGGGGGCTGGTGCAGTGAATTCACTGCATCAGTATTACCAGAAACTCTATTGTGGAGACCCAGGAAGAAGGAAAAGCAGGCCCAGTGGAAGGGAAGCCAAGGGCGAGAGGAGCTGGTGTACAGAAGTTTGCACCCTGTGTGCTCCATTCCCCATGTAGGTACAGCCTCTGTAGGGCAGGGTCCAGGCTCTGAGACCTGCATCTGTCCTCTAACCCCAGAGAGGGTAGTGCGGGAGCAAAGGTGGGGGCTCCAGAGCTGCTCTGAATCCAGCTCTGCCACTTGCCCTCTGGGGCGAGCTGCTCGGGGACCCGCTTTCCCCCACTAGAAGCTGGCTCAGCTCTCACTTTCAGTCACTGCCCCCCCGGTGTTATTTTCCTCCCATCCAAAAGGCAGAGGTGCTGTCTCACTTCTATGCATCGCTGGCATCCAGCAAAGGCTCCCTTGCAAATGCCAGATGGTTTCCAGCCCTGGTCTCTTTCTCCACCAGGATGCCCATGGCCGAGGCCCCCCAAGCCACTGGTGGGCAGAGCGATGGAGGCGACGGCGAGGACGCAGAGCCGGAGGGGATGTTCAAGGCCCCTGAGGACTCCAAGAGAAAAGTCCGAGACTACCTCCGCCTGGCGCCCCTGTGGCTGGCCCTGGTCGTGCTGGTTTCCGTGGGGGTCTTGCTCTGGTATTTCCTAGGTAATCGCATGGGCCCCCCTGGAGAGGCACCTGGGGAGGACTCTGGGTGGCTGTGGGGGGCACAGCAGGGCAGATCCAAGCTCAGTGATGCCTATAACTCCGTGTGACCTTGGGCAAGGCACATTGTCTCTGTGAGTCTCCCTTTCTGTTCTGTGAGATGGGAGTGCTGCTGCATCCCCATGCTAGGTCTTGGGGCCCCAGGCCAAGTGCCCCCAGCTCCCACCCACTGTGGAAGGAGTGCTTTCTCAGCGTGCCCAGTTCTCGTGAACTGATAAACTGAAGGAATGTAAACATTGCCTCCCCTTGCCTGCAGCCCTCCTGGGTTGCCCTGGGGCTCAGAGCCAGCTGGCTCTGTGAGAGGGGGCCCATTGGCACCAGTGGTGCCTGGCACCAATTAATGCCTCTGCTCACTTGAGCGCAACCTGGGAGCTCGTCCGGGGTAGGGACCACAGCTCCAGCACCTCTGGGTCTCCAGGGCCCAGCAGGAGTGTGGATGAGGGGAGGAGGACACAGGACTCAGGCATCCAGGAGGTGTCCATCACACAGATGGCTTTCAGACCCAGCTCGGCACATGTGGAATTCAGCACACAGTGATGGGGGGCCTGAGGTGTCCAGAGCTCAGGGCCTCTCCCCTGTCCTGAATTTTGGCCGCCCTCTCTGGTATCATAGCCTCAGTCAGTCGCCTGGAGCCCTAGGAGCAACTGGCCCATGTTCTGGGTCCATTCGTCCATCCTTCCATTCATGCATGCATGCATTCATTCCTTCATGCATTCATTCATTCCTTCATGCATGCATTCGTTCACTCAATGAACACTCTTGAGTATCTACTATGTCTCTCTCTGAAACCAGTGGACACCAAACCTCATTCCTTCAGCTCTCGGGGGTGGGAGGTAATGGATAAACCAAAGTAGATGGGGCCTGTGAGAATGCTCTCGTGTAGTGTTAGAAGACTCATTCATTCATTTATTTATTCAGTACTGAGCACCTCCTGTACTCCAGCTCTGAGCTGGGCTCTGGAGAAAACCCCGCCCTCGCCTTAAAGCACACCAGGTGCTAGGACAGAGGAGCTGAGGCCAGGCAGCCACAGCAAGGGCCACCCACCCTGCTCAAGAGATCAGAGACTTCCCATTAAACACTCTGTGGAAGTTAGATAGTCTTCTTACTGGCTAAATCTCCTGGTGGAATTCAGGCCCGTTGAAAGAAATGGGGACCCCCTTTGGGGCAGTTATCAGGGAGATCAGCAAGGGCCCAGCTCCAGAGGGGTCCAGGGAGGCGGTGGTCTGGAGCAGCCCCTGCTGATGCTGTTGGGAGGCCCGGGTCAGATGCGGGCCGCCTGCTGTGACTCAAATGGACTGTGCTCAGAGCTGAGCAACATGGGCAGGGAGTGGAAGCTGTGTGTATTTCACCACCGGCAGGAAGCCAGCGCCCCAAAGAGCGCCCCAAAGAGTGCGGGGCTGCCGGGGCCTCCTTAGGCTTCAGGATAAATAGTCTTTAGGGTAGAGTTCGGAGCGTCAGTCTGGAGGCCCGGGAACTCACCTGCCAGTTGTCTCTCTTGCAGAGTCTAATTTCTCCTAGTTAAGTTCCAGGAGTAAATCACCCCCAGGGGTGGGTGCTCCTTGGGGCTGAGGACCCAGGGGGTGAGCGCTCCAAAGCCTCAACTGCGGAACCCACCCCCCATCCCCCAAAGGGATTAAGGGTGGAGGAGGCACTTGAGGAGATGTTTGAAGGGTTCCTCCCACCCGGGGCCAGGCTGGGACCTATGACATCGGAGCGGGAGAAGCCCAGTGAGGAGTGAAGGACTGGCTGAGTGGCAGCCTGACCCAGAAAGGGGCCCAGGAGAGGAGAGGGGTGGGGACCGGCTTCCTAGCGCCGAGGAGCCCTGGGCCCGGGGTACGTTCTTCTTGGAGCAGGGCCCTCAATGCTGCCTGCCGGTATTTCCCCTGTCCTTTCCCTCTCCTGGGCGAGTTTTATGCTTTCTTCCCAAACCTCCCACCCTCACCTCCACCCGCTTTGCCACCTGCGTCAAAGAGAAAACGGAACCACTCAGAAAAGAAGCCTGGTGGATGCCAGCACCACGTCCTCCCAGCTGCACCCCGGTGCTCTGCCCTCCCCGCTGTCCCTGCGGCTGGGCCATCCCTCCCCGGCTAAAGCCGCCTGCCCTCCCAGGAGGCACCCCTTTTGCCCACGCGGCGGCTGGGGCTCTGGCAATGCTCCTTCTCTCCTCCAGCGGTGTCACCCTCAGTGTACAAGCGTGCTCCCATTGCTCCCGCACCAAATCCCTCTGTTTCTCCTCCGTTTCTCTGCCCCCTTTGCAGCAAACTCTCTGAAGGAGAAGTCTCTAAGAGCTGCTGCCTCCAACTCTGCACCCCTGGTCTCTCTGCGCCCTTTCCATCCTGGCTCCCCGCCCCCTTCCCCTACAGCTCGAACAGGGCTGGTCAAGGTCGCCAGTCATCATGTTGCTAAACCCAACGGCCAGTCCTCAGTCCTCACTGCCTTTGACCCGTTGACCCATGGGCAGCACTTGACCAGGCGCCTGTCCCCCTTCTCCTTGAAGCCCACTCCTCACTGGCTCCTGGGGCTCCCCTTATTTTCTCCACCCCCCTCCCCCCCAACCCCAGCTCATGGTTGCTTCTTCTCCTGCGTGTCCTGTGCTGGGCGCGGGGCTCCCCTCCTCTCTCCCTCGGCCCACTCCCTTCAGATTCTCCTCCGGTGCCCTTGGCTTTAAATGCTTTTAGACCCTGAAGACTCTTAGTTTTGTGTTTCCAGCCTTGGCCCCTGGGCACCTCCCTCAAGCTCCACTCTGTCACTGGGGCCTCTCCACCAGGATGTCCAAGGGCCCATCTCAGACCCCACGGTTCAGCAGGCCACTCTCATCACTTCCTCCAAACCTGCGCCCCCCACCTCCCAGTCTGTGGCCATTTCATCCTTCTAGTTACTCCCTGTTACTCTTTCTTTTACACCCTGGCCCTAACTTGCCAGCAAACCTGGTCATCTCCAGCCCCAGAATATCCTGACTCCAGTCGCTTCTCACGCCCTCTGCTGTGCAGCCTGGTCCAGGCTCCGTCACCTTTCTCCTGGACTACTCTCCCCTGGACGGACCCCCTCACTGGGCTCCCTGCTTCTGCCCTTGCCTCCTTAGAGCCTGTTCTCAACACAGTAGCAAAGAGATTGTTTTATAAAGCGAATCAAATCATCTAACTTCTCTGCTTAAAACCTCCCACGGCTCTCATCTCACTCGGAGTAAAACCACAGTCCTCCCAGGGCTTGCAAGGCCCTACATGCACTTCTTATCCCCCAGCTCATCTCCTCCTGCTCTCCCCTCACTCACTCTTTGCTGTTCCTCAAACATGCCAGACAAGCTCCTGCCTCAGGGCCTTTGCACTTGCTGGTCCCACTGCCTAGAACGCTCTTTCTATAGATCAACATCCACGTAGCTGCTACCATCACCTTCTTCCCTGGCTTCCATGTTGCAGCTCACCCCTGGGCCCTGATTTCCACAGCACTTACACCTCGAACATGTTGTATACTATGCTTGCTGTTTATGTCTGTCTTTCTTGCTGGACTACAAGCTCTTAAGGACAGCTTTATTTATTCATTTATTGTTTTGTTCATTGTTATATTCCCAAGTGCATTAGGTCAGTTCCTATGCATAGCAGGTTCTCAATGAATATTTGTTGAATGAATGAGTAAATGAATGAATAGGGGTATAAAGTCAGGGCTATGAATCTGTTCTCTTCACATCAGCCAAAAACTGTCTTTGCAAAACGGAAATCTGATGACACATCCTTGATTTTAAACCTTTCAAGGTTCCTCTTGTTCATTGGGTAAACTCGTACCCTGCTGAAGTCCTGGCCTCTTGTTGCCCTTCCCCATATCTGATTGCTCCAGCCAAACAGGTTTTAGCCCTGGTCCTTACCACTATCCCTCTGCCCCAGGGTCTTTGCATATGCTATTCCTTCTGCCCTGAAGGTACTTCCCTCCCTGTCATCTCAGTTTATACTCCACTCTTCCCATTTCAGCTGGAGGGTCATCCTGGCCCAGGCCCAGTTTCTTGGTCATGTCCCCTCAATAGCATCTCGTGCCTCTCCTTGAAGGTGCTCCTCCCAGATGGATCCTCATGTTGTGTGGTTACCGGGGTAACACCTGACTTACCCACTACTGTCAGCTGCGCACGGGGGGACACATCTTTCTTGGTTACTGTCATACCCTACATAGTGCATGCAACTTGGACGACCTGGTCAGTAGAAGATTCATAGAGGTGCTAATCCACGAACTTGACCTGGGTTATGTGGCCCCCATGTCATCCGTGTCCTGGACTGGTCACTGCATCCGCCTCTGCCTGGGACACCACCCATCTGTGGGCCTCTCTTCTCCCTGGCACCTTAGGGCCAGTGTGTCACTAAATAAACCTTGGATGAGGATGATGACAATGACCTAGACAATGATGATGGTGGTGCCTTGGAGGCCCAAGACGCTGGAGGCTGAGCCGAGGGTTCGGGTGGCAGGAGAAGGCGTAGAGGAACCAGGAGCCCTCCCTGTCTGCGCCCTGGGTTAATCTTGCCGGTTTCTTCCTGGGCAGGGTACAGGGCGGAGGTGACCGTCAGCCAGGTGTACTCAGGCAGCCTCCGCGTGCTCAATCGCCACTTCTCCCAGGACCTCGCCCGCCGCGAGTCCAGTGCCTTCCGCAGTGAAACCGCCAAAGCCCAGAAGATGGTACGGAAGGACTGCGGGATGCAGGGACGGAACGTGGGGCTGAGGAGGGAGAGGGCCAGAGCCGGAGCAGGTCAGGCCGGTTGGTCAGTCCATCTGGAACACTCCCTGGGAGCAGAGCCCTGTTCCAGGCACGATGGGAGGGGACGTGACACAGGGTGGTGGGAAAGTTAGCAGACTCTGGGGTCAGTCACTTGGCTTAAATCCTGATTGTGCCGCTTAGTAGGAGCACGACCTCAGGAAAGTTAGGGCAGCGTGGGGATGCTGGCGGGGCCCACCCTCCTGGCCTCCCTCCTTACTGCCCTGGGGATGGGCCTCAGCTGCCAGCATCTTCCGCTCTTGGGCCACAGGACCGCGCCCTGCCCCGCAGGGCAGGCCGGAAGTGCCGAGGAGTTATTTCGAGGAGCGGCCCTCAGCCACGGGAGGTGGAGTGCATGGAAAGAATCCCCGGCTCCTTGGCTCTAGGGGGCAGTTTTGAGGAGGCCCCCCGCTGTCTGCCTGTTGGACGAGCCCTCAGCTGCCCACAGCTCTGCCTGCTCCTTCACAGCCAGAGGGGCTGCCCGCTTCCTGTCTCTCTTCCCCGCCCCCACTGTCTTCCCCAGAATCACCTCCAAATAAGCCACTTGCCTCATGTCCCTGACTCGGGACCTGCGTCTGGGGGACCCCCCCCAAGGCTCTCTTTCCTCCTTTGTAAAGTGGGGTTGTCATGGGGTTGAAATGAGGTAATGAGGACATTCTCTGTGTGCCCTTCGACGTGCTTTCCAAGCATACACCCCGCCGTTCCATCCTGCCATCAGCGCTGTGGTCGAACGTGTGCAAAACCAACCAGCTGAGCTCCCGTGGCTGGTGGCGCGGGGAGGGGACTCAGGAGCTGAGCGGGCTTTTCGGGGTTGAGGAGTGACTTTTGGCCAGGGGGAGAGAGGCCATTGGTGGTCGGTGAAGGCCAGAGCCGGGGCGGGGGGGGATGGAGGGCAGCGCCTGGGCGGAGGTGGAGGGGATGAAGATGGAGTGAGTGTGAGGTTTGTTTCCTGGCACGGCCCACGGGCAAGCCTCTGGCAAGCAGGGCTGCGGGCAGGGGCGAAGGGCATCCCCAGGTCAGAGGGGGCCATTGTTTCCCCTCCTTTTAGCTCAAGGGGCTCATTGCCAGCACCCGCCTGGGCACATACTACAACTCTAGCTCCGTCTACTCCTTTGGGTGAGTCATCCCAGCCCCCGACCAGCCCCTGCTACAGCCCCGGACTCAAAGAGTGAGAGGGGACGCTGTAGGCTTCTGAGGCAATGCCCTTGTTTTTAAAAGTGGGGCAACTGAAGCATGGAGAGGAAACTTGGTTCCTGCATGTACCCACGCCCCCCCGCCCCAACTGCTCGCTGAGTTTGGTTTCCTCGTCTGGAGAATGGGCGCAGTGGTGTGGGAAGGATTCCGGTAGACCATTGGTGCGACGTGCTTGTCAAGGGCATGTATTACGTGAGGCCGTGGGCGGGTGGGAGAGAGGGGGGGCCCAGCTGTCCCGCTCGTGTCTGGTTCTGCCACTTACGACACGGTCTGCTCCATCGATCTAACCTCCTGGGCCTCTGGGTCCTCATCTGTAAAATGGGCATGTTGAGAGCGCCTCACTCTGAGGTTGTTAGCAGGCTCCCCTGAAGATGGAGCACAAGGCCTGGGAGGTAGTAAGCGCTCAACACGCATGAGCCACGCTTGGTTTTCTCCCCGCAGGGGCAGGGGGCTGGGTGGGGGCCAGACTTCAGGCCCCGCCAGCCCCTCTCACTTCTGCCTGCCTTAGGGAGGGACCTTTCACCTGCTTCTTCTGGTTCATCCTCCAAATCCCTGAGCACCGCCGGCCGATGCTGAGCCCCGAGGTGGTGCGGGCGCTGCTGGTGGAGGAGCTGCTGTCCACGGCCAACAGCTCGGCGCCCCCTCCCTACCTGGCTGAGTACGAGCTGGACCCCGAGGGCCTGGTGCTCCTGGGTCAGTACTGGGAGGGGGAACATGGGATGGTCTGGCAGGCCTAGGGAGGCCCCCAGGGTGGCCCCCTGCATGACCCAGGAACCAGGACCGAGGGACGGGGCGGGGCGGAGGGTCGGCATTCAGGGTCACTCTCAGACTGGCTGGCTCTGACGGGTCTCTTCTATTTTTATTTTCATTTTTCATTTCATTTTTATTTATTTATGTTTTTGTCTTTGTTTCTTTCTTTGTTCGTTTCCTTTTGACAGAAGCCAGCGTGAAAGACCTAGTTGCCCTGAATTCCACGCTGGGTATGCTGCTTCTGTGCTCTCTCTGTTCCCTTTTGAGTTGGTGTTTTTCTTGGCTTGGTCCATTGTCAGGGGCTACCTGGCTTCTGTGGCAGGTGCGGGGTGCGCTGGCCTGGAGTCACCCAGGGGATGTCTGATGGGTCCTGAGCAAGGCTTGGGGCCTGTGAGCACGCGTGTGTGTGTGTCTTGCACAGGAGTGTGTGTGTGTTGCCTGTGTGGGATGTGAGAGGGAAAAGCAGTTTCGTTGTGCATAAATGTGACTCGATTTCTCTATCATTGGATCCGGTGTGCCCACAAGATGCCGTTTCCACTGCGGGTAGAAAATAATCCTGCCAATTCGAGGTGTGCCAGCCACTTTGGGTTGAAAACTTGGTCTTTTGGAGATATTTCTGTCACATTCAAGGATACTCCCTCCACCCTTTCCTTCCTCAGCCAGCCAGGCTAGTCTGCCCTCTCCTCCCACCCCACCCCAGAGCCATGTTGCTAGAGTCGGTTTGCTTTTCTCCAAGAGGCTCCACAGTCTTCCTGCTGAGCCCTGGGGAGCAAAGTACCGGCAGGGCCACCATGCTGACCAATGGCAGGGAGTACTGTCCACACTGGGTCTGTGTGACTGGTGAGCCCTGGAGATGTGCAGTGCGCCACCTGGGCTACTGTACCCTGTGGCCCTGAGCACAAGCTCCTAAATTCTCAGATTCTTCCTATACCACCTAGAGTTTGTACTGAGAGCTGAGGCAGGGCCTGGGGTCTCAGCCCCCTCTCAGTGAGGAAGGCAGAGTTTAAATCCTGGTTATACCTTCTCTGACCATCGTCTCGTCCCATCTGGCTTGTCAAATACCTACTTTCTTGGCAGATGGAGGTGATGGGGTCAAAGTGTAATTTTCAAATAGTTAAAATCATGATTCTCATGCAAAGGCATTGTGAGCATGCCAAAGATTTATATAACTCATTAATGAAGGAAGCTGTAGGATGGTAAAGCTTGTTCAAAGGAGAACACGGGAAACTCATCTATCTACCTGTTTATCTATCACCTATCATCCATCTATCTATCTATCTATCTATCTATCTATCTATCTATCTATCTGTCTATCATCTGTGTACCATCTATCTGTGTATGTATGTATCTATCTATCTATCATCCATCTATCTGTCTACCTATCATCTATCTACCTACCTGTCTATCTACCCATCTACCTATCTCTCATCTATCTACCTATCTTTTATCTATCTACCTACCCACCTACCTACCTATCTACCTACCTACCTGTCTACCTATCTATCATCTATCTACCTAAATATCATCTATGTACTATATATATATTTATGTATCTACTTATCTATCATCTATCTACCTATCTGCCTACCCATCTACCTGTCTATCATCTATCTATTTACCTATCTATATATCATCTACCTACCATCTATCTTTCTATATATGGATGTATCTATCTACTTATCTATCATCTATCTACCTATCTACCTATCATCTATCTACCTATCATCTATCTACCTATCATCT
>NC_060285.1:11755651-11768242 GCF_021613505.1 Equus quagga
CTATCTACCTATCATCTATCTACCTATCATCTATCTACCTATCATCTATCTATCTAACTATATATTGTTTATCTATCTACCATGTATCTATTTATCTACCCATCTATCATCTGTCTATGTATCTATCCATCATCTATCTATCTATTAATCCTTTATCTATCTGTTAATCACCTACCCATCAGTCATCTATCTAGCACCTTCCATTGCCTCAGTACACCTGTGGCCCTGGCCCTTGGTCTGGGATGGGCCTTTTGGTTGCCCTTGCCTGCATGGGGTGTCCTTGTGTCCCCAAGTTTCTGGCAGCTGTTCTGCAATTATCCTCATCTGGTTCAGCGCACATCCAGAGCCCCTGCCCTCTGGGAGCACAGCATTTAATGGGGCGAGGATGACCATTCAAATCCTTTAAACAGGCTTCTGTGCACCTCCTCCATGCCAGGCCCCCTGCCTGCGCTGGGGATACCAGGTGACCGTGTCCTCACCCCTGCCCTCGGAGGAGCTCTGGCCCTGTGGGGGAGACAGACACATAAACAGAACCTCACAACACCAAGTGCGGCTGCTGGGACAGAGGTCCCCGAGGCAGCGGAGAGAGCAACAGAGACTGACACCAGGGGCCGCCATCCAAAGAGGGAGGAGGGAGTTGCTCCTGACTGGGGGTCCTGGAAGCTCTCATGGAGGAGGCGGCAGCAGACTCAGGCTTGGGGATAGGTAGGAGTCCATCAGGCAGAGGGAACAGCGTGAGCAAAGGCCTGGCACAAGGCCGGTTCCCGGCGACCAGAGACACCAGACTCCCCAGAGGTGTTTCTGATTCTCAGCAGAAACCAGCGCAAACCTCTCCACTTAATTAGTCTCAAAATAAACCAAACCAAAAAAGATTAAAATTGCAAAAGCAAAGCATCAGCTTGGAGCACGATTTAAAGGACACAAACGCCTAGGAACAGCCAGGCACCTTTCCGCGGTGCTGGCGGAGGCAGATATCAAAGGCCTGTCCTTTCCACTTGCAGCTGTCAGAGGTCTCTCCCCGGGGAGGTCAGCTCCCCACTGGGGTCACCATGGCCAGGGGTCAGGAGGAGGGAGTTGAGCAACAGGCAGCAGGATCAGAGCAAAGCCCATTCACCACCGTTCCCTTCTTGGTCCTCAGAACCACCCAGAGAAGGAGGTGGGACAGGTGTTATTATTGTGTTCGTTTGACAGAACTCAGAGTGGCTAAGCGACTGGCCCAGAGTCACACAGCTGATGTGAGGTGGTGCTGGGATTATAACAGATTGTGGACTGCCCACACACCTGCTGCCTCCCACAAGTGGGGCTCATCCCCACATCCTGACTGCTTCTTGGCAGAACACCATCCTCCCTGCTTCATAGGCTTATGGTGAGGTTTAAATGAGATATTTATGCTCCATGGGAGAGATTTGTTTGCCTACATCAAACATGTAATAGGTGATCAATAACTATGTTGAATGAATGAGTGAATGAATGAATGGTGCAGGTGGTACAGCTTTGCAAGTTCTAGCCTTGCATACAAAACTCGTAGATTAAATGTAAGAGAGGAGCCACCGCGGGTGTGGGTGTGGGTGTGGGCGGGTGTGTCTGTGTGATGGAGAAGGAGGTGTGAAGTGAGGGCAGCCAGTGAGACTGGCCACATCTGAGCCTCAAGCAGGGCCAGCTGAAGGGTGACGTGTCACAGAACTTTCTCCCCAGCTCCACCCTCTCCCTCTCCCCCACACCCACCTAAAGAAGAACAGTCACTACATTTATTGAGTACCTACTGTGTGCAAGGCACTATGCTGAGCGCTCAGACATGCGTCATCCCTAAGCTTTGTGACAGCCCTGCAGAGGATAAGATCCAGCAAAGAGAGGGGAGATGAGGGGAACCCAGGTCTGTGTGGCCCAGGCTGTAAAACGGCGACAGCGATAGACGCCATTCCCGGGGCTGCTCAGCAAGGTGGTCAGTTTTGCTCAGTTCCGGCACGGATCCAGCACGTGACAAGTGCAATCTGCCTCCCTCTCCTTGTCCCGTTATCATTAGCTAGAAGCTCACTTCCTCTCCCGGGGCTGCCTCCCAGCCCCCGGAACACAGTCCCTTCCCTCCACCTTACGTGAAGCCCTCCCACTGCTCCCCCTCTTGCGCAGCCGCCTCCTGCTCTCCCAGCCTCCTCAGTGTTGCTCCCAGCAGCAGAGGGGTGTGTGGTCCACGCCCGACCACGTCCCAGCCCTGCCTAACCTTCCATGGCTCCCAGGGCTCCTCTCCGGGGTGTGAGCCGGATCTGCTGCTTCTCCAGCTTGCCTCCCGCCTCAAGGTCCCTGCCCACTCTGGCCTCCAGCCCTTTGCTCACGCTGTGACCCCCCCAGGACTTCCCTGCCCCACGGCCGGGCTCAGCGCCCTCACCTCCTGAGCTATTACCCTGGGCTCTGTGTCTATCCCTGCTGTTCTGGGCACTCCCACGCCGTGAAGGGACTTTCTCTGGCACTCGCCTGGCGGGGAGGGCTCAGTGAGTGCAAGTGAACGAATGAATGCACGATGAATGAATGCATGCATGAGGAGACTGGAGACGGATGGAAGCAGCTGGGAAACAGAAAGATAGGACGTAGCGCATCTGGGCTGATCCCATGCAGCTGCTCTGGCCGTCCCACCCCTGCCTGGTGGGGACCCACCAGGGCTGGCCTCCCTGGGTCTCTCCTCCCAGCTAACCGGGGTCAGGGGCCTGTCCCTTTCCTCCCTCCAGGCTGCTACCGCTACAGCTACGTGGGCCAGGGCCAGGTCCTCCGGCTGAAGGGGCCCGACCAGCTGGCCTCCAGCTGTCTCTGGCACCTGCAGGGCCCCCAGGATCTCATGCTCAAGCTCCGGCTTGAGTGGAAGCTGGCCGACTGCCGGGACCGGCTGGCCATGTACGACGTGGCTGGGCCCCTGGAGAGGAAGCTCATCACCTCGTGAGTGCTGGGAGGGTCGGGGTGAGGGGAGAGGTGGAAGGGGTTGGGGTGGGGTCAAAGGTCATGTCCAGGATTCTGAGACCAGAGGCTGTGTGACCTTGGGCCCACGTATCTGATGGGAGACAGTGAGGCTAGCCCAGACCGAGAACGGGAAAGGAGGCTGGAAGTGGCTGTGTACTATGGGCAGTCCTCTTCCTCTCCCAGCACCTCAGTTTCCCCATTTGTAACAAACCAGTTGTACTAGATGACCCCTAAGGTCAGCTCTGGGAGGAAACCTGGCTTGTTAGAAGAATGCTTCAGAGTCTGGCAGCCCTGACTTCCAACCCTCCCTCTGCTGCTTCCTAGCTGTGTGTCCTAAGGCAAGATACTTTCCCTCTCTGAGCCTCAGTTTTCTCACCTGTAAAATGGGTGCACAATCATGCTTACCTTGCAGGGTTATTCTGCGGATTTAAATCAACCCATCTGTGCCAAGATCCATACACACAGTAATGCTCTCCATTATTCCTCTCATTGTCTACATTCTAGTTGGGGGCGGGTCACAAAGGGCATTGAATGCAAGGAGCAATTTGAACTGGAATACTTAGTAAGCGGGGAACTAATGGAAAGTTCTTGAGCAGAGGAGCAGGGCTTTAGGACACGGGATATGATGTAGTGGGCAGGAGTGACAGGTCCGGAGGGCAGGCAGTGGGCGGTGTGGAGACCATAAAGGGGCTGGAAATGGCCTTGGCCCAGGAGCGTAGTCACCTCCCCACAGGGGGAGGGAGGGGTGTTGGGACTACAAGATTCTGTAGGAAGTGGGGGGCAGACACTCGGGGGCATGGGCTGCTGCCTTCTCTGTCTCGCGGGGGCCCCCAGCTTCTGGGCTGGGGTGGGGTGGGACCTGCGTGTTCAGACCAAGGACAGCCCTCGAGGGTGAGCTGGGCGAAGGTTCTCCCCAGCCCCTCCCCAGGGCCTCTCTGAATCTCTGGCTCCGAGGCTGCACACTCATTGGCACCCCCAGCCTGCTGCCCCACCACATGGTGACCTCGATCTGGGTGTGCGTGGGCTGGGTTCCTGGAGGGAAGCACAGAGAAGCCAGATACAGTCTGCTCTCCCAGCCCGATGGGGGTGGGGATGCTCGTGGGCTTCCCTGGGGGCTTCTCCCAGTGCCCCCCAGCCTGCTGTTGGGGAGGGGACCTGCCTGCCAGTCTCTGCTCTGTCCCTGCTCACTGTGGCACCAGGCTGCTCACTCGTCTCAGAGCCTCAGAGAAGGTCCAAAATGAAGAGTCAGACAAGACTGGGGGGTCCTCAAACTTGCACCCCAGAGCTGGGAGGGGGGACCTTAGTGGCGATGGGAAGACAGAGCAGGGGGGAACCTTGATCAACTTCAACCTCATGGTTAGACATTGTAGTTACAGCAAGGGCTCTGCTGCTAAGTAAATATGAAAAACGAAAGGTGAAGCCCCTGTTAAAGGCGACCTCAGGTCCCTCGTACCCCTAATACCTTATCTCCCACCTCCCACCTCCCGGGCAGATGAGCAGCAGAGGCAAGGAGGGCGTGGTGTGTGTGTGGGGTGCTCCAGCAGTGAGAAGAAACCAGCGGTGTTCAAAGCAGGAAGAACGAAGGAGGAACTGGGGTGCCTGGCATGGGAGAGGCAGGGGACATGACCCTTCCCAGGAGCCCTGGGCACCAGGACCCTCCCGGGAAGCTCCTTGGGATTATTCACTCCACCAGCCAGGTGCCGTGTATGGATCTCACGCAAGCATTTCCATGGGGCCTGCGGCCCCCGCTGCCTCCTGTCAAGTCCATGGCTGCACAGAGTGGGCAGGCAGTGCTTTGCTGCCGGATGCTGGCCTGCCCACTGTGGGGGAGGCGGGGGTCTTAGCTTCCTGGGAATTGGTCTGCCAATTAGCAAGGGCTCCAGAGAATTCCGTCGGAGATGAGGGGAAGTTTGACAGAGGTTGGTGAGAGGGCAAAGGGGAAGCCGGGAGCACCCCTGCCTGAGATGGGCAGACCTTGGGTGGGGTGGGGGCACCTACACAGCGTCGGGGGGGGTCACCACATGCTGTCAGATGCAGTGCCCAGAGCACATCTGTCTCTGCTGTGGATGGTCCTGAGCCTCAGTTTCCCTACCTGGAAACCAAGCAGTTGACCATGACAATCTCCGAAGACCCTTTTCAGGGCCGACCTTCCAGACTTCTAAGAGTCTAGAATTCCAAGATGCTATTATTTATTCCGTACCTCCCAGGCACCAAGCTCTGGGTGGAATCCTGGGGTGCCCCAGGGGTCACCAGGTCACACACCTGCCTTCCCTCTGGCCCAGCCCAGAATAAGGCCAGTGGCCAGGGTGTGGCCAGCCACAGGGAGTGGTCCCCACAGGTGCCAGCTGGGCTCCCTGGGGGGCACAGGCTGAGCACTCAGGGGTCCTGGGGATTCTGAGGGCGTGTTGTGAGTCTGGGGTCAGCCGTCATGGTTGAACTACAAGCTCCAGAAGTCTGGCCAACCTCCTGGCCTCGCTCACCCGAGACGCTGGCCTGACCCTTACAGGGCCTCCAGTCAGTCCCCTGGACCACAGAGGGTCAGAAGCCTGCCCGTGGACACACAGCGGACTGGTTGCAGACCTGGCCATACAGATTCCCAGTCGGCCCTCCTCGGCTCCTCCCAGCAGCCCGTGGCCCCCCCAGACGCCCTTCCTGGACCCCTGCCTGCCCTTGCACCTTTCTCTGTCCCCTCAGGGTCTATGGCTGCAGCCGCCAGGAGCCTGTGGTGGAGGTCCTGGCGTCAGGCGCCGTCATGGCAGTGGTGTGGAAGAAAGGTCTGCACAGCTACCAGGACCCCTTCGTGCTTTCCGTGCAGCCTGTGGCCTTCCAGGGTGAGGGGTCCGGGGTCCCGGGGGTGGGGAGGTGTCCCCTGGGCATGCTCTTCACCTTCTTTGCTGTAGCTGGGGATGGCATGGGGGCAGAGGGAAGATTCTGTCATCTCTCCCTCATTCTCTCTCCTGCCTTCCTTCTGATATTTTCTGTCCGGAGTGTATTGTCATTGTCGTTCCCCAGCCCCCCCCCCCCCCCCCCCGCTCTAGGGCTCCCTCCCCTGCCCTCTTCCTCTGCATCCCTGTCTGAGCCTGGAGGGTGGGGTCTGTGGTCAGAGGCCTGAGAACCTCGGATTCACCCCCAGGCAGTCCTTGCACAAGGAATGGAACAATGCAGACTCCCTGGAGGGGGCGGGGTGGGGCTCAGCGCAGGGCGATTCACAGCATTTCAAAGGCTCTCACCCGGGCTGCCCACCGGCCCCTCCCCAGCCCCCACGCTCCTCCTGCTTCAGGAGCCCCCTCCCCACCCCGTTTCTCAGGAAGAGCACACCCCACCCTTCATGCCCAGTGGCTGTCCTGGGCCTGGAGGGACGCGAACCTTCAGTTTCCAAGCTCTGCAAGGGCTGGGTGCACACGCACAGCCGCTGCTCCCCACCTCCGCCGGTCTGCCTCTCCCGCTCAGCCTCCCCTCCCTCTCCTACTGTCCATACCCACTCTCCTGGCTGTGGCCCAGGGCCCCAGCTGGCCCCACCGGGGCGCTGGCTGCCTCCTGAGGGTGGGGGGCGTCCCTGGGAGTCTTGACACACCTCTAGGGGAGGAGAGAGGGCGGCTTTAGGGACCTGGACTCCATGGAGAGGTGGGGGACAGCAGGCATACGCCTTCCCCCATCCCTCACTCTCCCGGTGACCTCAGCCAAGCTGCTTCTCTTCCTTGAGACTCATCTTTGAAAAGGGGACAACTCTCCCTCCCCCTTGACCCATAACCGTGGGCGGGCACGGGAGTGAACATGTTCAGTAAGCTGTCAACCGCTGCCGGCTAATGTCATAGTCATAGCCGACATTCATTGAGCGCTTACTACTTGCCAGGCTGAGTGTTTCGTGTCTGTTTCATCTGCTCAGCTACCCTGTGAGGTGTGGACTGTCATCGTCCCGTTTTATAGATGACGAAACTGAGGCCCGAGGTCACACAGGCACACTCAACCGCGGGGCTTTCCTGTTTAGCGGCAGGAGGGATGCTGGGGTTCCAGCTGCTCCCCTGGGTGCTGGGAGGGGCAGCAGGGTGGGGCCGGGGCCTGTGTAACGGCTGTTCTCGGGGCCCAGCCTGCGAGGTGAACCTGACCTTGGAGGGCCGGCTGGAACCACAGGGAGCCCTCCGCACACCGCACTTCCCCAGCTACTACTCGCCCAGCACCCACTGCTCCTGGCACCTCACGGTGAGCCCTGCGACCTGCCTGCCCACCTGCCCTCGCTCAGAGCACCCCATGCACCTCCGGGGACCCCAGCTGGGAGGGGGGCAATGTCCTGCCCTGCTGAAGCACCCACAGGCTGAGCCCTAGGTGCAAATCCCTGGTGCAGGGGATGGTAGTGTGGCCCAGGTTTGGGTCTTTAGCCACAGCAACACTTGTTTGTTGAGTGACTGACAAACTTCAGCCCCTCCTGGCACTCTGTGTCGGCGAGCCTCCTTCTGCCTCTGTTGTCCTGGGGGGTGGGACCACCAGCCCGGCCACAGCCCATGGGCCACCTGGTGACCGGCTCCTCCGTCACAGGTGCCCTCGCTGGAGTACGGCTTGGCTCTCTGGTTTGACGCCTACGCGCTGCGGAGGCAGAAGTACGGCCTGCCATGTACCCAGGGCCAGTGGACGATCCAGAACCGGAGGTACCCGCCCCCTGGAGCCCCTTCCTCTCCACACAGGTGCCCCCACTTGGAGCCCAAATCTCTGACCTCAGAGGGCAGCACCGGAAGAGAGCAGAGGTGGGGCAGGTCAGGCCTGTTGCCCCACCCCTTGACCCAGTCCCCTATCCTGGCCCCCCACCCCCTCCTCCTACCACCCAAAGGTGTCAGATACACATTTGTCATCAGACACCTTGGACGTTGATCCTGTTCGAGTGAAATGGTTTCATTTCCTTGGGTGCTGTCACCCCACGGTCTGGCACCCTGAGTCCTTAAGTGAGATGATGTGGGAGCCACAGGACTCAGCAGCGCTGGCGCGACCTGCCTTAAACCAGCCGAGTGCAGATGGAGGCCCCTCTTCCCATATTTGCTCCCTCCCTGCTGGTGGCCAAGGTCACGTGGCTTCCGCACAGCCAGGACTGCTTCTGCAGGGATGCGCGGTAACCACGGTCACCCTGTGTCCCCCACATCCCCACTGGGGCACCAGCCCTGCTATTTGTCCTGCCCTTGGCCTCTCTGGTGACAAAGTTTGTGAGGAAGAAGTGAGTCCCTCAGGGAGGCGGGCAGGACATGGTGGGCCAGGCCATGCAAGGGGCCGTCCTCGGGTCAGCCGTGGCTGTGGTTGGATCAGTAAGCTCAGGACTGGTAGATGCCCACTGGGGCTGGCAACCTGGGGGCCGCTGGTGGTCCTGACAGCTGCAAAGGAGTGGGATGGGCAGGGGAGCGGGACGACGCGGTGCAGACGCACTTTCCTTTGTGTGGGGGGAGGAGGTGGGAACTAGGCCGGTCGGGGTGGGGGGGGCATCTACCATGGGAGGGGTCCACAACCAAATGCTGCGCCGGCCATCCTGTACAGAGAGAGGACATTAAGGCGCAGGTGATAATGGTTCGAGGGGGACGGCGGGGAGGGGAGTGGAAGGCATGGAGGGGAGCAGAGGAGGCCCTCCTGTGGCCCCCTTGTTGGGAGAGAGGAGTAGCCTTGTAGAGCCGGGAGACCCCTCCCCACCGGGGGTCCCAGGACGTTGAAGAGAAGCAGGTTGGGCTTCTGCTCTCCCTTCCACCCAGGGGGTCTGGGGGTCTAAGGCTGGGATGCTAATATGGAAGGTTCTTGATTTCTGGGCTATTTTGAGTAACCAAGATTCCAATACACTGAAATTGCGGGGTTCTAGGACTCTGGAATTCCAGGATCTGGGGACTGGTGTCCACATTCACCAACACTTGACCTCTGCTTATCGGTTGGTCCTATTCAAAAGCATCAGACAAAAGGTGATGGGGACTGACGATGCCCGTTGACACAATGTCATCCTCTCCAGGGCTTTTGCACTTGATCAGGGACTGTGATTAAAAGGAAAAAGAAGGGATGTCAATGGTGTGAGTTCCAGCTCGTGCTGTGTGGGGGGACATCAGGTGGTGTGAGTTCAGGCCTGTGCTGTGTGGGGGGGACATCAGTCAGGTGGTATGAGTTCAGGCCCGTGCTGTCTGAGGGTGACATCTGATGTTGTGGCTCTGGCCTGTGCTGTCTGGAGAGCAGAAGGGGCATCTTGTCCCACCTCTCCAGCACATGGGTGGCATTTCTGGTCGTGACCACCTTGATCTTTCATGGAGCTCCCCGGGGGCCCTTTTCCACTTGCCTGGGGCCTACCCAGACCAAGGACAGCTGGGCTCACCCCTCAACATCAGGAGCCCACAGAGCGACCCTGGGAGTGGCCCATGATTCATATTCTTTGAATGATGATAACGTGTTCTCCTGCTGCCCTCTCAGCCCCAGAACTGAATCTGATATCTCGGAGAGGAGCTGGGAAGGAGCCAGAAGGGCCGCAGGGTCTGACAACCCTGCCCTCACCCCACCCCGTGGCGATTCCATTCCCCAGGCGCCAGGCCCAGCCCCAGGTGCCCTGTGGCTCCACGCTTGGTGCTCAGCATGGGGCATTCAGTTCACCGGCCAGCGGCCTGTGACGTCAATGGCATCTTCATTCCATTTCCCAGAGAAGGAATCGAGGCTCAGCAGGATTAGGTGGTGCCCACGGTAAGGGTGTCTCCCATGCCCACCACCAGCCATGACTGGTAGGACACAGGACGGTCCACACGACGCTCCCCAGGGAGAGCCTTCTTCCTCCCTCCCTGAGTCAGCCAGGAGGGTCGGGCAGAGGTATGGGCACTGAGTCCTAGGAATGTCATGAGCTACACTAGGGGTTTGTTTTTACTTTTTTGAGGAAGATTAGCCCTGAGCTAACATCTGCCACCAATCCTCCTCTCTTTGCAGAGGAAGACCGGCCCTGAGCCAACATCTGTGCCCATCTTCCTCCACTTTACATGTGGGACGCTAGCCACAGCATGGCTTGCCAAGCGATGCGCACATCCCCACCTGGGATCCAAACCCGTGAACCCCGGGCTGCTGAAACAGAATGTGTGAACTTAACCACTGTACCACCGGGCTGGCCCCTACCCTTGGGTTTTAAATGAGGACCGTGGACGGGGAGTCTTAACCAAAAGAATGTGACTGCAATGGTGGAATTTCAGGCACTGTGACAGATTCTAGCGGAGGTGGGGGGGCTCTCCCTCCCGTGTCACCAAAGAGGGATGGAAAGTGTGGGCTGGATGGGCCATCGAGCCCCACTCTCACCCGTTGTACAGGTGGGGAAACTGAGGCCAAGTGAGGGCCAAGGACTTGGCCTCTTGTCCTTGTCTTTTTGCCTTGAAGTGGTGGGGACGAACTTCAGGGTGCAGCCAGCTGGTGGGTGGGTGGGGAGGGTGAGGCCCGACAGGGTCTCTCTCCCCAAGCCTCCCCTCACCTCCTGGGGGGTTGCAGATATGTGCAGGGGAGTCTGGCCACCTGGTTTTGCGTTAACTCTGGGCACACACCCTTCCTTGTCTGCACAACAAGGAGGTTAGGCCAGCCCAGGGCCCCAACTTTTTATAGTTTACCCATCAGAAAGACGTCTCTCAGGAAGTTGTGTTTATTAGTTCCTAAAGAAATGTCCTTCCAAATCGGGCTGGCGAGGTGGAAAGAGCATAGGGGTTGAAACCAGACCGAACAGGGTTCCAGTCCTGCCTCCTCTCCTTCCTACTAGACAAGGACGCCCAGCCTCAGGTAACTCATCTGGAAAATGGGCCTGAAACAGAGCCCCCTGCCCAGGGAAGACTCAATGAGATAACGGGTGGAGGACACTGGCTCCTATGGGCCCGGGTAATGAGCAGCTCCAGAAGGTGCCAAACATTAATAACTGGCTTTCCACTCTGTGCTGGGCAGGCACCGAGCTAAGGGGTTCGCGGTGCCATTTCCTTCCTCCTCAACAACCTGGTGAGGAAGCAGGCCCCTGTACTGCCTTCACAGACCAATGGGGAGCCTCAGGCACAGAGAGGTAAAGTCGTTTGCACAAAATCACCCAGCTCGTAACTGGAGGAGCCAGAGTTGAGCAAGGCAGTCTGATCCAGAACGTGTGTGGGTGCACATACGCATGCCTGTGTGCGTGTGTGCATGCACACGTCACTGCTCACACTCATGCAGATTCTTTCACGCAAAGCCTCTGAGCAGCCGTGCCAGCTGTTCACTCTCTTGGCCAAGGCCCTCCCTACCAATCCCTTGGCCTCCTGGTGAGAGGACCGACAGCTTCTGCGGCTCTCGCCAGTTCCGAGAGCAGCCTGGGAAGTCCCATTTCCATCTTCTCAGATCTTCATTAAGGGTCCAGGGTCCCCAGGTGGAGTCTCATGTCCCCTGTGCCCCCCGCCCGTGTCTGAGTGTGGAAAGGAAGGCAGAGGTGTACCTCCAAATTATAAGCACGGGATAAACCATTTCCTCTAGTTACGATCTTTTTTGATAATGATCATCCTATGTAGTTGCTGGGAAATTCTTTGAATGAGCATTTGTTGGAAAATCTGCTGCGTGGGCGGCAAAGACACAGAGCTCCGGGGAAGGGCGTAGATTTCCAGCCACAGGGTTTGTAGGGAGGGGGTGGCACAGTCTTTGGGCTCAGAATGGCCAACGACGAGCAGCAACTGAGGGTGGGTCGGGGGACAGGGCATCTTACCCCTCAGGTGCCAGCAGAGCGGTGAGGAAAGGCTGGCCTGGGCTCCCTCCACTGGCTGGGCATCCTTGGGCACATCGCCTCACTCCTCTGAGCCCTTTCTGCCTTCCCTCCACCTCCCTGTTTCTACCCAGCTTCTCCCAGTGCCCGCCTGACCCTGGCTGAGGCCTCATGCCCTGTGGGTGGCCTGGAGGCTGGGAGGGACTTGGCCTCATGAGATCTGGCCACCAGCGGCTTGGTTTCGCAGAACCACTCTGGCTGGGCGTCACCACAGCTCAGGCTTCCCCCTTTCTGGGAACCTGCCTCCTGCCAGCTTCCTCTCCTGTGATGTCACTTTTCTTGTCATCTGCCCAACCATTTCCACTTCCCTCCCGCCCATGGGAACAGGCAAAACTACTGGCTCCTTAGGCCTGCTGGAGCCCCCTCTGGCCTGGCCTGGCTATGGGGTGGCCCTTCTGCTCCCCTGAGCCCCCGGGCAGCCAGCACTGCCTATAGCCACAGAGCCTCCTGGGCACTGGCGAGTGTCAGACCCCGTGCTGGGTGCTGGCAATGTGGAAGGCAGCGCCCCAGTGCTGCCCTAGACGAGTTGACAGCCTGACAACGACAGCAGCTTGCTTTCAGAGAAGTCATTGTCTCATGTATTCCTTAAAAGACCCTACGAGGGAGATAGTATCACCCCCATTTTACAGATGTGAAAATTGAAGCTTGTTGAGGTTGGGCCATAGGCCCAAGGTCACACAGCTGGTCCATGTGGCAGAGCCAGACCTCAGACTCAGCGCTGCAGCTCCACGTCCAATGCTCTGGCACCACGTCAGCTCGTCCTCCCTTCTTTGGTGCTTGCCTTCTCTGACCCTTCTTCCCATTTCACCTGTCCTTAGGGAGGGGAATGGATGCGTGCACCCATCCATCCATCCATCCACCCATCCATCCATCCATCTACTCACTCATCCTTCTTCCTTCCA
>NC_060285.1:11768252-11804236 GCF_021613505.1 Equus quagga
TCCACCCATCCATCCATCCATCTACTCACTCATCCTTCTTCCTTCCACCTGTCCACCCATCCATCCATCCATCTACCCTTCCATCCAACCACCCTTCCATCCATCCATCCTTCTCTCTATCCATCCATCTGCCCACCCTTCCTTCCTTCAACCTGCTCATCCATCCATCTATCCTTCCGTCCACTCACCCTCCCGTCTACCTTTCCATCCATCCACCCACCCACCTACTCATCTGATCTTTCTTGAATTCCTCCTTGTGTGGAGTTGCTGATACGCAAGTAGGTTGACAGGGTCTCTGCTTACCATCTGGGTGAGACAAGAAGAAAAATCTCCAAATCCAGAGAGGTGAGAAAGGCAGGCAGGACACAGTCCAAAAATGTACCTTCAGACCCCCAGCACTTTGTAGCTGAGATGAAAGGTGGGCTCCACGGCCTTCAGACTTCTGGTGCTTCTCAGAGAGGGCCTGTGGGGGAGAGCGTGGCATTTGCAGAGCGTGCATCCCCTCCCCCAGAAGGCTCTGCAGCAGGACCCAGAAACGCGGACGTGTGAAGCAGCCAAGCTGCCCTGTCGTTCCATGAGGCAGGCTGCATGGGGGCGAGTGGGAGAGGTAGGGACCTGGTTAGCAGGGCCACTCATGCCCTGCCTAATTCGAGCAGGCTCTGATTACTTCTAGCCAGCGTTTCTGGGGCTTATTTTTCAGGAAAAGCAAGAATCTAGATTATTATGTGAAATTAACTGGCACTAAACTTGAAAAGAAAAATTTTAACACTGTATAGACTAAACAGATCATCTTTAAGTTGAGTGACTCAGCCTGAGTCACTGGATTGCAGCCTCTGCCTCCAAGTCTTGTCTGGCCCCTAAGAACGGAGAGCCTCGCCCCGGGGATTCTGCCACCCTGCCCCTGCCCCAGACCTCTAGGGCGAGAACCAAATGCTGCCCAGGCTGGGCGGGCTCCTGGGGTACCAGGCTGAGCTACGGGCTGATTCTGGAATTCCCTCTCGGATGCCAGTGGAGAAAGCGCCCTGTCGGTACCTTAGGGCCCCTGGCCAAGGCTCAGGGTGACCACGAGCCCTCGAATTCTTCTGGATTGAAACATCCTGCTCCCCTCCATCCCGGTTCTGCCTCCTTGCCTGTCTCCATCTCTCTCCTGGACTGGGTGGGGATGGCACCTCACATCCCTGAATCTCAGGTATATTCCGGGATATACTTGATTCTTCATTTCCTTGCAGTATTTCCCAGCCCCTGATTCTCCTTTCCACTCCCCAGGGCAATTCTCTGGGGATGAAAATCCAGGATAACACTTTTTTATCCACTTTAAAAACAAACAAACGACCAAACCCTCTTGTTTTGCTTAGGTTTAAAAGGATGAGGGGCCAGCCTTGCTCGGGGGCGCCCCCTGGTGGCACCTCGTTCAGGGGTGGGGGTGGCTGTGGGAATGGTGTGCACAGCACAGGTTCTCAGAATTTTCCATCTCAGGCTCGTTTACACTCTTCAAAATTGTCGAGCACCCCAAAGAGCTTTTAATAGGTTATATACTCTAAATTTACAATACCAGAAATTAAAAGAGAGAAAATTTTAAAATATTTATCAATTCACTTAAAATAATAATAAACCCATTACATTTTAACATAAACAACATTTTATGAAAAATTATAGTTTCAAAAACTAAAAACATTTGGTGAGAAAAATACCATTTTTCACATTTTTTCAACTTTCTTTAATAACTAGATTAGTAATAGGCCACAACTGCATCCCCCCCATCCGCTTCCACATTCACTTGGTTACATATCACACATCCCGTAGTTTCTGGAAAATTCCACTGTATCCTTAGGAAAGTGAAAAAGGGCAAATGATATCTTGGCATTATTATGAAAATAATTTCTACTTTGGACCCTCGAGGTCTCCAGACCGTGCTTTGAGAACTGTTTGTTGGTATGGGGCAAGAATAAGGTCACTGAGGCCAGACAGTACTCATAGGGAGTCTGTACCGTAGGCCAGGTCCGTGGTAGGATGTGGAGGACGTGAGGGCTCAGCCCCTGGAGCTCCTGTTGCAGTGAGAGTCAGGGGCCCACCTCCCCCCAGAGCAGGCTGGGTGGGCTCCCCTGGGTCCTGAGGAGGCTGGATTCTGGCCCCGCTTGGCACTTCCCTTCAGGAGCCTCATCTGGAAAATGGGATGAGGACAATTCCTCCCTCACAGGGTGGAGTTGCTGCAAGAACCTCAAAACCCCTGTACAGCGAGGCCATTGCCATGCTGCTGCCGATGAGGGAGGGGCCGGACGAGAAGGCCCGACAGTGGCCAGCCCCAGCCCTGCACCTTGGGATGTTAAAACAACTCATAAGCCTTCCTCAGTTATTCATTGATCAACTCCTTCATTAGTTAATTGAGCTGTAAGTGCTGGCCATGTTCTAGAAGTTCTGAGGAAGGACCTTGCCACTGGGAATTAGGCGACCTACCCTGTGGGCTGTTCCCATCATGCTTTGGGGCATTCGCACCTGATCTCTTGACTTGCTCCCACCTTCTCTGCCAGAGTACTTCCACTTCTCTCTGGGGAGCTTTCAACCCGTGTTCTGGGTGTGTTTCCCTCATCTGCAAAGGCATTCCTGTTTGGTCTGTGGGGGTACTCCTTTCCCTGTGGGGGGCATTCCTACAAGCTGATGGACCCACCCATCTGTTCTGTGATGGTGTCCCACCTGGGAAGGGAGGGAACCCCCGCTGCTTTCTGAGGAGGGTCCCCGCTCTGGGGGAGTGATTGCTCCCGCTCTGTGAAAGCATGCATGCCCACTTCCTCTGTGAGGTGACGGATGACCAGACACTTTGTGGGATGAGCCCCACCTGACACCGACCCTGGAGATGGGAGGATTCCTACCTGGTCTCTGGGGAGAACTCTGCCTCTCTGTGGGGCTTCTCCTACCTGCTCTGTGGGAACAAGAGCATCAGGGGAGGAGGAGTCCAGCAGGGATGTGAGGGTGCTCCCACAGTTGGGGGATGCTCCCATGGTTGGGGGATGCTCCCATGGTTAGGGGATGCTCCCACAGTTGCGGGATGCTCCCATGGTTGGGGGATGCTCCCTTGGTGGGGGGGGGTGTCCCATGGTTGTGGGGTGCTCCCATGGTTGGAGGATGTTCCCAGGGTTGGGGGATGTGCCCATGGTTGGGGAATGCTCCCTTGGTTGAGGAATGCTCCCATGGTTGGGTGATGCTCCCATGGTTGGGGGGTGCTCCCTTGGTTGGGAGGCACTCCTATGGTTGTGGGATGCTCCCGTGGTTGGGGGATAGCCCCCCCCCCGGGTGTGGCTGTACACGGAGAAGGTGCTGCCCATCAGCACTGCGCTACTGGTCCTGGGAGTAGGACTGGGGCCTCCTTCATGCCCCGAGAGTCACAGGGACACCACCAGGGCTGTGGAGGCTTCTCAGTGGGAGGGACAGTGCCTGAATGGGGCACGGTTGCCTTCTCACCCTACACCGAGCACAAGGGGACTGTCCTCTCTGTCTACAGAGAGGAGACCCATCAAGGACTTTGCCGCTGCTGACACATTGAAGGCTTTTGTCAAGTCAACAGACATGAGGTGCTCCCTTATTTTATAAGGGAGGAAACTGAGGCTCAGCAGAGGACTCTGACTTGCTAGAATCTCACAGCTCCTAGGTGACTGCAGACTTTGAATTTTATCCTGCAGGCAGTGGGGAGCCATTGAAGGTTTTGGGGCAGGGCAGTGACATAGCCAGGCTGCTTTCTAGAAGATGACTCTGCGGGTGAGCAGTCACCCAAGGGAGAAATCAAGACAGAGGAGGTGGGGGTGTGTCTCTCCCTTCCTCTCCGGCTGCGCTGTCCTTGCCCTGTCTGTGCACTATCCCTTCCCTTGGGCCAGCCTGTGTCGCGCTGAGTTTGTCTCTGCTCACCCCTAGGCTGTGTGGCCTGCGTACCCTGCAGCCCTACGCCGAGAGGATCCCAGTGGTGGCCACTGCCGGTGTCACCATCAACTTCACCTCCCAGATCTCCCTCACTGGGCCCGGCGTGCAGGTGCACTACAGCCTGTACAACCAGTCGGACCGTGAGTGCGGGCAGCCCAGGGGCAGGGCGGCACCCCAGAGCCCCGCAGCCCCTCCCTGCCTCTTTGCCATCCCTGGAAGCACCCAGACGCTGCACAAAAGGAGTGTGTGTGTGTGTGTGCATGTACATATGAGCACGGGCACAGATGTATGCAGCTTTGTGTGTGTCCACATGTACAAGGCAGTCATGTGTGTTCCCTGGGTATACACACCTGTGCGTGTGCTGTGTGCACATGCCTGGACACGTATGTCCACACAGACCACGTATACAGATGTGTGCGTGTACATGTGGGTTCACGTGTGAGCACACGGGGGGAGGGCTCGTCTGCATGCGTTTTCATGATGGCGCATGTCCTAATGGCATCCTCCCTGTCCAGCCTGCCCTGGAGAGTTCCTCTGTTCTGTGAACGGCCTCTGTGTGCCCGCCTGCGACGGCGTCAAGGACTGCCCCAACGGCCTGGACGAGCGAAACTGCGGTGAGCGGCCCGCCTGGCCCGTGCCGCCTCTGTCTCTCCTTCTCTGCTCTGAGCAGAGCCCACCCTTTGACTAGAGCCCCTCCACGTGCAGTTCTCGTCATTAGCCTCCAGGAAGTGGGGCTCTCCCTGTACTGAGATGGCAAGATGGAAGCCCAGAGTGGGAAAGTGGCCTCCCCAGGGCCACCCATGCGGCAGTGGCAGGGACAAGCTGGGACTCAGGTCTCCTGACTCCCAGCTCAGGGCTTCTCCTCATCAGGCCATCTCCTCCCAGGCTTCTGTCCTGGCCGGCTGTCCTGGAGGGAACATCCAATAAGGATGAGGGTAGGACCTGGAAGGGCAAGCTGTTAAGCAAGGACAGAACCCTTTATTTCCCTCCCTTGAGTGGGGCTCACTCATCTACCTCAGGTCTTCAGACAGGAGGTGCCAACTCCCACTGGAATTGTGCTGTCCACTGCCCAGCCCTGGCAAAGGGGCTCCAGGTCCTGCTGGTCCCCAAGCCAGGGCTCTCTTGGAATAATACCTCTCCCTCTGGATCCTGGCTGCTGGCTCCGGAGTCACCATCAGGGCCGGCTATTCTGGTCTGATTTCCCCACGCCTCCCCCTTCTGCCATTCCATCAAAGTTTTAAATATATGGGGAGAGAAGCAGGAGTGGAGGGAGGTGGCCGCCTCTGGGATGACCCTGCCTTCCTGCTCAGGAAGGTGCCTCGTATCTGGAACCAGAACCTCTGGCTTCAGGTTCTGGCTCACCCAGGTGACCTTGGACAAATCACTTTATTTCTGTTTCCACCAATGAAATGGGGTATCTCAGAGGGTTGCTGTGAAACTCAGGTGTAAAGTAGCTGAGAAAGACATTTGTGGTTGTGACGAGTGGTATAATACATGTTCCACAGGCGCTCCAAGTCCCAGCCTGGTTCCTCTGGCTTCCTCCCACCTGCCCCCTCTCTGTGTCCCCACACAGTGTGCAGAGCCACATTCCAGTGCCAAGAGGACAGCACATGCGTCTCACTGTCCAGGGTCTGTGACCAGCAGCCTGACTGTCTCAATGGGAGTGACGAAGAGCAGTGCCAGGAAGGTAGGACGGGGTATGACCAGGTAGCTAGGGGGAAACCAAAGAATGGGCTCAGATAGTCCAGCTCTTCTGTGTGCTTCTTTGCAAAAGTTTCTGCCCTCTTGTCCAAACACCAGCCCATCTGTATGTACGCCTATATGTCCATCCGTCCGTCCATCCATCCATCCGTCCATCCGTCCATCCGTCCATCGTCTTGTCTCTCTAACTACCCTGTCTGTCCACTGATTCATACATCCACTCATTCATCCATCCATCAGCCTGTCCAGTCACCCACCTCCCTTTCCACTGAACTGCCAACCTACCCATTTATTGGTTTACCCAACTACCTGTCTGTGTGTCCATTGTTCCATCCTCCATCCATGAATGCAGGTATGCATGCATGCATTCACCGACCTCTCTAACTACCTGTTTGTCCATTGGTCCTTGCATCCACTCATTTATCCATCCTTCCAGCTGTTTGTCAGTCTCCCTACAGGACCATTAATCCACCCATTCGTTGGTCTGCCCAATCTCCCGTCTATGTCCATTGTTTTATCCATCCATCCATCATCCTTCCAAATGACCAACCAACCAACGCTTGTAGATTCCCCAGTGACAGGCAGACAGAGTGAGGAAGTGGGAATAAAAGACGCCCGAGATGTGGTCCCTACCCTCTGGGGATTATCTGTTAGTAGGAAGACATGAGTTCCTGGCCCAAAGCCTTCTGGGCATCATGTCCAGTAGCTTGGGAGGACCAGAGGGCAGGGAGGAGATCAGGCAGGGAAAGCTTCCTAGAGGAGGCAGGCTCTGACTGGACCTTGAAGAGAGGTAAATTTAAATAGGCAGGAGGAATGGAGACCAGGCGAAGAGCAGGTGGTGGAACAGAAAGTCCTTCACGGTGAAGACAGTGAGGAGCAGGTGGGCAGCCGGCGGGGCCAGGGCCTGCAGGTCTGCCAGTCTAAGTGGGAACCTTAGTCTGACGGGAGAGACACAGCCCTGCTCTTGGGAGCCTAGTCTGAAAGGGGAGGCACAGTTCTGCCTTCGGTTACCAACCTGGGGGGGAGGCATGACCCTGTGGTCAGGAGACCCAGTCTGAGAGGGGAGACAGCCTCATCTCAACAGACCAGTCTGAGGGGGCAGGGGGTGGGGAGAGGCATGGCCTGACTTTAGGGGACCCTAAAGGAGCCCCAGGGGCCCCTTCAGTGTGGTCAAGAGACCCCTCCCCACCCACCTCCTGGCCTCTTCCTTGGTCCATCTTCCCTGAGGCTTGTTTTGGAGGCTCCCTCAGGCTCAGGGACCCACCCTCTGTGCCCTGCCCTATCCCAGGGGTGCCTTGTGGGACATTCACCTTCCAGTGTGAGGACCGCAGCTGCGTGAAGAAGCCCAACCCACAGTGTGATGGGCAGCCCGATTGCAGGGACGGCTCGGACGAGCAGCACTGTGGTGAGCCTGCCCTGCCCAGCTGCCGAGGGCTCTGACAGCGTGGGGTGGGCAGAAGACCCTGCACCTGCTGGACCCTAGAGCGTGGGTGGGAGGGAGGTGCCCACACCGGGAAGCTGGAGGGAGATCTCACCGTTTGTCTGTCTGTCTGTCTCTGTCCCTCTCTGTCCCACCTCTGCCCCCTCATCTCTTCCTCCCCTCTCCTTCCTTCTCTTTCCCCATCTCCCCCCGTCTCTTTCCTGTGCTCTTCCTCTACTCTGTGCTCTCTCTGTCTCTGTTTCTCACTGGCCTCGCTCCTGCCCCTCTCCCTCTGTCCATCCCTGCCCCTGCCCCTAGACTGTGGCCTCCAGGGCCCCTCTGGCCGCATCGTGGGTGGGGCTGTGTCATCGGAGGGGGAGTGGCCGTGGCAGGCCAGCCTCCAGGTTCGGGGCCGCCACATCTGTGGGGGAGCCCTTATCGCTGACCGCTGGGTGATAACCGCTGCCCACTGCTTCCAGGAGGACAGGTGAGGCAGGGAATGGGGACCGAGACCATGGCAGTGGGGAGGAAAGGCCGTGGCAGGGAGGTACAGTGTCCCAGATCTAAGCTGACAGAGAGAAGGGTGGTGAGAGGCCCCCAGACTGGCTGTTCTGACGCTTGGGTTCAGTCCTGGCTCCGCCTCGACTGGTTGCTCAACCTCTCTGTGCTTTACTTTTGGTATCTTGCTTTAAGCCGAGTCAGCGATTCATTCATTCATTCACTCACTCATTCATTCACCTACCCATTCAGCAATATTTGTTGTGCTCCTGCTACGTGCCAGGGGCTATGCTGGACACTGGGGTACAGCACAGAGCAGAACTGCCTGACCTGGTCATAGGCCATGACCCCGTCATCCCCTAGGTGTGCCTGTGACCTGGGGGGTGGGGCCCGGGAAGCCTCTAAGAGGGCACATCTCACCCAGCCCCACAGACATCCTCCCCATCTGCACCCCCAGCCCGATCTTCTGGGCCCCCAGCCCCCACCCCCAGCACGGTCAGCCCTGGACTCCTCTCCCCACACCTCCTCCTCCACTCTGGGCCTACACAGTCCCCAGCCAAAGGCCAGGAGCCCCCGGGGCGCCCCCTCCTCCTCCCCTGACATCCAGAGCCAGGCAGCGAATCCTCTCAGTGCTCCAGATAGCCCTCGGCCACTGCCCGTCCCCACTGCCCTTGTCGCCCTGGGTCACCCCGGGCAGCACAGAGCCCAGCTCCCTTTTGCAGCCTCTGCCTGGGTGCCCGGGGGCACTTCCTGGGTACAGTCCGACCACCTCAGCCTTTCACTCCATCCCTGGGTCCCCACTGCCCACAAAGTAAAGACAGACCTGGATGCTGACCTGGCATCCAGGGGTCTGTGCTGCCCAGTCTCTGCCGATTCCTCCCGCTCGACTCCCACCCCCTCCCGGTGAGGACTAACAAGCCTCAGCGAGCGCACGGCACGCCGTCCATAAAGTGCACAGATGAAAAGGAGGGAAATGTTGTCCGGTGCTAGTGCTGTGCTAAGGTTTTTACATCCACAGACTTATTGAATTTCCTCAGGAATGTATGGATGGAAGATGCTACTCCCATTTCACAGATAAGGAGACTAAGACCTGGAGAGGCAGACACATCCCTGGGGAGGGATGAAGCTGGGGGGCAGGCACACTCCAGGGCGAACACTGAACACTGTAACCCCCACCAGAGCAGGGAAGGGATGGGGGTGGAGGACGGTGTCCCAGGTGGGGAAGCTGGTTAGCCTAAGGGTCTGGGATGGGAGAGGCAGCTACTGAGCAAGGACACCTTCCCGGCCCCCAGCATGGCCTCCCCGGCGCTGTGGACGGTGTTCCTGGGCAAGGTGTGGCAGAGCTCACGCTGGCCGGGCGAGGTATCCTTCAAGGTGAGCCGCCTGGTCCTGCACCCGTACCATGAGGAGGACAGCCACGACTACGACGTGGCCCTGCTGCAGCTCGACCACCCGGTGGTGCGCTCGGCCGCCGTGCACCCTGTCTGCCTGCCCGCGCGCTCCCACTTCTTCGAGCCTGGCCTGCACTGCTGGATCACGGGCTGGGGCGCCCTGCGCGAGGGCGGTGAGCGGGGAGATGGGTGCAGGCTGCCTCCTGCAACATCCGGGCCTGGGGGGGGCGGCATGCACAGCAAGGGGCCCCGGGGCTCCACCCCCCAGGCCCTCTAGTCCTGGGATTAAATTGGGCGGGATCTCACAAAAGAAAACCACTTTGACTATGGCTGTGGGCCTCTGCCTCCTGGCCCTTCCCTTCCTTCTGGACTGGCATTTAAGGAGAACCGAGGTCATGGGAGCTTATGTGGGGGGATATGTGTGGGGTGACGGGGCCGGCCAGGGACCCCACAGCCCAGAAGCAAGCTCTAACCCTCTGCTCCTTGGACAGCGTGTGTGTGTGTGTGTGTGTGTGTAAGGCTCTTAATTATTAACACTGCTACCTCGAGGTTGGGTTTTAGGAGAACATGACTTCATTTAATCCACCCAATAATCCTAGGAGTGGGCATTATGGCCCCATTGTATGGATGGGGAAACTGAGGCTCAGAGACATTTAGCAGTTGCTCAAAGTCACACAGCCAGAGAGAGTTAGAGCAGAGACTGGAACCCAGGACTCCCTGGCCCCAGAGCCCCTGCTGTTCCTGCTTCAGCCTCTCAGAAATGGGGAGTTTCTCCCCTTCCCACCTAAACTGACCCGTCTCTAGAGGCCTCGTCTCAGTCCTGTGAACACAGGCTGGGCTGGCCTAACTGTAGCCACGCCCTGCACCCTTCATGGTGGCGGCTTTAAAACTCTGTACAGTGTTTCACAATCTGGAGGCAGGCAGGACTGTGGAGATAATGTGAAGATGGGGAAACTGAGGCTCGGGTGAAGAGTGACTTGTCCAAGAGCAGGATGAAGAATAGAGGTAAAGCGAGTAATGGTTCACTCATTCATTCATTCATTCATTCAGCAACACATTTATGAGCACCTACTCTAGGCCAGGCATCAAATTGGGCAAAGGGGATACAGAGATGGAAAGAGAACATTCTAGGGGGAGACAGACAGTCCTAAGAACTGACATGGATGGGGAGGTGCAGGGGATGGCAGCCCGAAGGAGGTGCCCACCCAGGCGGGTCAAGAGGGTTCCAGGGGAGGGGTGGGCTAAGGCAAGGCTTGGAGATGTCCGCAGCATCCCGTGGAGGGGAAAGGTGTTCCTGGTAAGGGCACAGATGACAACCCAGGGAGCCCGAGGACACCAGCACCAGGGGAGCCAGGGCAAGGGGCTCTGGGTGAGGATGGGCAGGGCCTCGCAGGCCACCCTGAGGATCTGGAGTCAGGAGTCCTCTTCCCATTCTGCACTTTAAACCATCGGGGGGGCCTCGAGAAAAGCAGTGCCGTCCCCTCCCAGCCGAACAGACCAGATCTCTGGTGGGACCAGGCACGGCACATGCTGAAGCTCCCCGGGGGCTCAACACGCAGCCCTCGTGGAGAAGCACTGGGTGGACAGTGGGGAGACGCTGATGAGTTTAGGGAGAGAGTGGAGGGGTCAGATGTGTGCTCTGGACCCTCCCCCCCGACGGGGCTGTCACAGAGCAGAGGGGAGGTGGCCAAGAGGCCTCAGGCAGGAGGAGGGAAGGGGGAGAAGCTGGAGGAGAACACTACTACAGAATGGCTTTGTGGGGGGGCTCTGTCTGCATGAGCAGAGAAGGAGCCAGAACAGAGTGTCAGTGAAGCTGAGCGGCAGGGGTGGGCAGAGCAGGAGAGATGGAGGGGGGCTCCTGGGTGGCAAGGGGCATAACAGAAGGAAGGGGGGACCTCCTGGGCCGCCTCAGATCTTCTTACCTCTGCCCTTTGCTCCCGACCCCACCGGGCAGGCCCCACCAGCAATGGTCTACAGAAGGTGGACGTGCAGCTGATCCCGCAGGACCTGTGCAGCGAGGCCTACCGCTACCGGGTGACGCCCCGCATGCTGTGTGCCGGCTACCGCAAGGGCAAGAAGGATGCCTGCCAGGTGAGCCTGTGGGGGGTGGGGGGAGGGCGAGCAGGCGATGCTCACACCTCCGGGGGCCTGGCCCTCTGCTCACGTCAGCCTGCACATCACCTCCCAGCCAGGTGGGGATGGCTGTTCCCACTTTACAGACGAGGACACTGAGGCTCGGGGAGGGGGAGGGACGTGCCCCAGCTCGCAGGCCATGGATCAGAAGAGACCCATTCTCAGACTCGGTTCTGTTCCTCGCAAGGTCACACAGCAGAGAGGACTAGAAGGAGCGCACAGTGGGAGGCGGAGGTGGGTGGGGCATGGGGCACACATCCAAGGTCCCACGGCAGCCAGGACCCACTGGAGGCCAGGCTGGGCTGGTTTGAGCTCTCTCCATTTATCAGCTGTGGGGAAGCAGCAGCTTCAAAAGGAGCTGTGACTTTCTTGCTGTTACTCAGAAGATCTCCAGCAGTCAGGACCCCTGCCTGGAAGGGGGTGCCCTCACCCTGATGTGGTCCTGTCTCTCCTCTCCCCGCTCAGGGTGACTCCGGTGGGCCGCTGGTGTGCAGGGAGCCCAGTGGCCGCTGGTTCCTGGCAGGGCTGGTCAGCTGGGGCCTGGGCTGCGGCCGGCCCAACTACTTCGGCGTCTACACCCGCATCACAGGGGTAATTGGCTGGATCCAGCAGGTGCTGACCTGAGGACTGCCCCCTGCAGAGCTGGGCCCCGCTCTTGGACTCAGAGATCTCAGGGCAAGCACCAGGCGGGGGAGCACGTATTCTGGGGGCGGCAGGGCCCTGTGGAGGCAGGAGCAAGCATCCCCTCCCATAACCTGCTCCCAGACATCTGCCCCAGGGAGGGCACCGGAGAGAGGAGGGCCAGCAGCTGGTGGTCAAGACTTCCCCTGAGGGCCTGGGACGGTCACCAGGCCAAGCTGGGGGCCTCCCATTCAGCCCTGTTACCTCCCGATCGATTCTCTCTCCTCCATCCCCTTCGTCCATTGCTGACTTTAGGGGTAATAGTTCAGGGGTGATAATCCAGCTTCCAGGTCCCAGCAGGAGTGTCTGAGCACAGCTGCCCGCCCTGGGCAGCATCGGCTCCGGAGCAGATTCCATCCCGTGAGCCCTGCCTGACGTGAGGGGCAGGCATGGAAGGAGCCCGTGGGGAGGGGCCCTCAGAGCCCTGGAGACAACCAAGTGGGCCAGCTGCCACCGTAAGCCAAAGGGTGGGGGAGCCTGGGCCAGGGTCCCGCCCCACCCCTACCTGCCCCTCGCCCCCTGCCCACCCCGCTTGGGCCTTCACTGCCTGCTCTCGCCCAGCTGCCTGTGGAATAAAGCCAGCTGACCAAAGGCCCTGTTCTGGGGTGTTCGTGGGGCCCCGGGCACCAGCCCCACACCCCGGACTGAGCAGCCTCTGCTTCCTGCTCAGCCTGCTCGCCAAGTGTCCAGAAGGCCAAGGTGGGCTCAGGGTGTGGGGAGCGGGGGACAGGGGTGGCCTCCAGGGCAGCTGCCCAGGTCCCAGGGGCAACCCCAGGAAGGCGATGGTTTGGTGGCCCTCAGGTCACAGTGAGGGATGGGACAAGTGATGGGCTCTTTCCGGAAGCTGGGGAGGAAACTGAGGCTGAGAGAGGGCAGAGATGCCCTGGCGATGGCACCAGGGGTTAGGAGTGGGGTCTGCGCGGAAGCCCTGCCTTCTGGTTCCCAGTCCCCCGCTTCTCCTCCACCACGACACTCCCTCCGCATTCTCTGAGTCTTTTATTCAGCACGCAGCTCACAGGCTCTACGATGTGCCAAGGACGGTGCTGGGGCCACAGAGAGGCACAGAACTTGGCTCCTGACCCCTGGAGGGGACTGACGATCCAGCATGAAGGGGCTTTGGGGTAGCCTGTAACTCAGGAAGACAGGGAAGGCTGCCTGGAGGAGGTGAGACTTGAGTTGGGGTTCAAAGGTGGCCAAGGTGGGGAAGGGCATTCCAGGCAGGAGAACAGCATGTGCAAAGGCATGAAGTCCCCAAAGAACATAGCATATGAGGGAACAGTAAGCCGTCTGTTTAGTTAGAACAGAGATGGAGAGGGGAGGACTGAAGAGGAATTCGCGGGGCGGGCAAGCTGAGATCAGACGACAAAGAGCTTGGAGTTGAGCCAAGGGCTAGACCCTGAGTGCTCTGGGGAGCCACAGAAGGCTCTATAGCAGAGGAGTGACACGGGAGGGGACTCACATTTTAGAACCCCCACTGGCACCAGTGCGGAGGGGGCGGAAGACGGGGAGGCTGCTTCGAAGGCTGCTGCAGAGGACAGGATGGGGGGAGGGAAGGGTGCTGGACCGAGCGGGGCAGTGGGGACAGACTGGGGGTTTGTTCAGGGTGGAAGGATCCTCACTGCCCTCCAGGTGCCTCAGTGGATGGGGGTGGGTGAGGAGGAGTCACCCCGGTCCACTCCTGGGGGGTCTGGCCTGAGCAGCTGGGCCGGTGGGGGACCCCTTGCCTGTCCTGGTGCATGCGGGGAGGGAAGGGCTCTGAGCAGGTGTGCGTGTGCTTGGGGTGCCTCTGGGAGGGAGATGTCCAGGAGGCGGGCGGAGCTTGCAGGGCAGGCTTGGAGGAGGGGTTTCGGAGCCCCCATCCATGGAAGGCAGTCTGGGAAGGCTGAGCAGGGGAGATTCAGACACCTCAGACATGGGGGCCCAGAGTGGGAGCTGATGGGCGTCGCCACAGGCTGGACGGGATCTGAGAGGGGTGCAGACTTCCAACGGAGGCTGGGGCCAAGTGGGGCTGGTCGGGGAGGACCCTAGGGGGCTGGTGCCCTCTGGGCGCAGTGGTGGAGAAGCTAGGTGTGGACAAGTCTTTCTTGAAGCCCAGCTGTGAGAAGGAAAGGGGAGCCTCAGAGGGGACCTAGACTCGGGGGTTTCAGCTACTGAGTCCGCGGGTGGAGGGAGCAGCCTCTGGCAGGCAGTGGGGGAGCCGAGCCCAGGGAGCACACTCCCCACCCGCAGGGGCCCGCCTGCTGGTGGATATGGAGCAGATGCTGTGGGGGCACCTTTGGGTGGGAGTGGGATGTTAAAGCATTGCACCCCAGTGGCCCTCACAGTCCTCAGAGGGGCAAGTAGAACACAGTGATGGGGGCTTTGCTAAAATGCAGATTCACAGCCCTGCTCCAGCCTTCATTTGTCAGAGTTGTGTGGGGGGGGATGGGTAGTCTGTTCCTTTAACAAGCCCCCTGGTGACTCTGCAAGCTGAGCTGAACACAAAGTGAGGTCAGCTTCAGTCTCGAGGGGAAGTGGCTGGCGAGGGCCCCCAGACTGTGAGGGGGGCGGGAGGGCCTGGTCCTAGGGGGTCCTAGGGGGTCGTGCTTTGCAGGAACGTCCCAGCAGTGCTGAGTTGCTGGGGGCGGAGGGAACAAGGTAGAAACTCAGCAGGGCAAGGGAGGGGGAGGACGTGGAGGTGGAGGAAGCTGGCTGGAGCGGGAGCCTGGGTGTTTGTACTTCCTGGGCCTTGGGGCAGACGGTGGACCAGAAGGGAGGGGTGGAGGTGACCAACAGGTGTCATGGCGGGAAGAGGGGGCATCCTGGGGGATCAGGATGGAGCACAGGCCGCCTTGGGCCATGAGCAGAGCGCCACTGGATGGTGCAGTGAGGCTGTGAAGTGGGGGGACAGGGAACCAGGCTTGGAGGACCTGGTCTCCTGATTCCGGGAGCCCAATTTCCTAGCCCTCAGGGACCCCAGCTGGCTAGGGCCGCCTAGAGGGAGGGGTCTGCCTGACTCCAGGGGGCTGGGCCTTACAAGTCACCTGGTCCAACCTCTCACGTTATAGATGAGGAAACTGAGGCCCAGAGAGGGGCAGGCACTTGCCAACTTCCCCCAACAAGGCGGAGTTGGTGTCGTCAGTGTCTGGCCACTGGGCCACGGATCCAGCCGTGGTCACCTGCCCCCAGCATACACAGGAGAGTGACAACAGGACAGGGCCCCCTAGCTTTAGGAAAAAGCCCCATTACCTTTGAGTTGTCTCCCCGACCTTGAGTTTAGCCCTGTCCCCAACAGTGGCCCAGAGAAGGAGAGGGAGGCGGCGGGGGGCTGTTCCTTCAGGTTTTATTATGTGGTGGGTCGGACACAGCTGAGGAGCAAGAACCCAGCCCGGGGAAGTCACAGACGCGGGAGGGGCCCCTCGCTCCGCCCCTGCGCCCCAGGCTCTCCCCTGGGCAGAGGGAGGAGTGTCCCCCTTTCCCTTATCACAAGTTCCTAGGTGGCCCCGCTGGCCCTGCTGAGCCACTGCCTGCCCCCTCCTGGCCAAGACATTCCTCACCCGCATCCCACAGGACAGAAGGGTGGGAGCAGTCAGGGTGAAGGCTGAGTCCCACCCCTCCATCCCTCACCAATACGTGAACCTCCATCGAGGGCTAAGGAGGGCCGTCCCCCTCCCAGGGCAGGGTGACGGGGGCCACCCTGTGTCTGGCGCCCTGCTCCCCAAGGGCTTTCTGGGACCCCACTCCTCTTTGCAACCTCACAACAACCCTGTGAGGTAGGCGGGGCGGGAAGAGGGAACCCACTGGACAGACGGGGAGACTGAGGCTCCGGGAGGTAACGTGACTGGGCCTGGAGGCAGCCTATCTGCCATGCAGCTGGAGGACCCGGGGGAAGGGATGCAGGGGCCTGGGAGACACAGCTGGACAGCGCCACGCTTTGGCCACTGGCAGGCGGCTCTGCCCAGGGGTCCCAGGGCCCACCTCAGGGGTAAATCACAGCCCTGCAGGTGTAGACAGAGGTGGCAGCGGGGAGAGCGCTTCCTCCGCCTTGGGCCGGGGGCCCAGCCCGTGGTACAAAAATAACGAATTTCAGATGGGAACCCCAAGTCCCTGGAGGTGATCTGGGGCCTCACATCCGGGTGCCTCTGGCTTGTAACAGCTAGAAAATAAAATGGGAGGGCAGGGGGATGGGGTGGGGGCGGTCAGAACACAGGGAGGGGGGGAGAGGGTGGGGCAAGTGAGGAGGGGGTGGTGCAGGGCCAGGAGGAGGGCAGAGAGGAGATTGAAATGGAGGGAGGGAGGGGAGAGAGGGAGAGAGAAAGAGGTAGGTGAGTCACAGGGTCCCTTCTGGGAGGCCCAGAGAAGGTGGATTCAGAGCTGAGAAGAGGGAGCAGGAGGGGACCCAGCTCGCCGGTCTGGGAGCCCCATGCCCCATCCTGGGCTGGGAGGTGGCCGCTTAAGGGCCAGATTCTGGCAAGACTCTGGCCAGGGGGTCAAGGCCAAGAGAGGCAGATCACTGCTGTCTCAGGCAAAAGGTCACAGAGAGCAGCTGTCTGTCCTCATTTGAGAGGCAACTGTTGCCCAGAGAGGGACAGTGACTTGCCCAAGGTCACACAGCAGGTGGATAAGATTGAGTGGGGGCTTGTGGGCAACAGGCCAGTGCTTTTTCTGCCACACCGTGATCCTCAGCCAGCTCTGGCTGACTCCTTTTAGGCCAAGGGAATCCACCCCCAGAACCAGGGAACCTAGTGCCATGAGGCTGTGATGCAGGAGCTCTGGACGTGCAGGGGTGAGGCCAGGGCGTCTGGCTTCAGTTTCCCTCCCGTCGTCCCCAGCCTGGCTCTGGCGCTGAGGGGCAGGTGGGAAGAGTTTCTGCCCCCGGAACTTGCTCCTCTCAGAGCCTCACACCCAAGGCCAAGACAGGCTGAGAAACTTTGGTGAGGGGAGGGAATCAGCCGGAAATTCAGCTCCAGTCCAAGGAAGGAGAGATGAGCACCCTCCTGGCTCCCGCCCCACCCTCCAGCTCTGCCCAGCCACAGACCAGGGACCGAAGCTCTGGGGGAGGGCGAGGGCCGAGGAGAAGCCCTCCCTGCAGGGCAGCCTCAGGTCTGAGGGGTGCAGACAGGAGCCTGTAAGGAGGAAACGTGAGGAGGCGGCGAGGAGGTGAGGCGCCGGGTCGGGCGGCAGCCTCAGAGGTGGCCGGTGGGGTTGGCAGGCACGGAGGAGGGACAGCTGCGTCCCTCCTCCCTGGGCCGGGAGGCGGGAGGTGCCGGAAGGGGTGCGGGAGACAGCAGGCAGGATGCTCCGGGATGCAGGACCAGGGCACCTGGGTGGAGGGCGCGGGAGGCTGGGACCAGGGCAGCCCCGGGATGGAGGTGTGAGCAGGCAGAGAGAAAACCGGGACAGGAGCAGAGAGGGAAGAGGCAGGGTGCAGATGAGATCCAGGAGGAAGAAGAGGTAGATGAAGATGAGGCAGGACCTCCAGCGGGAAGCGGAGGAGGAGGCGGTGGTGGGAGGGAGAAAAGGTTAGCGGGATCCTGAGATGACTGGGCTGCAAAGAAAAAGTGAGAGAAGGGATGGTTATGCGGGTGAGGCGCCAGGCACCGGCTGAGCTAACCCTGGTGGGCCCGCCCCCCCAGTCCCCGGCCCCCCAGGTTCTGCAGCTCCTCCAGCAGGGGGTGGGCGGGCCGCTCTGGCTGTTATGAGCAATCATTCTCCTCGGGGGTGGCTGCCCCTTTCTCCTGTGTACCTGCCTCCACCTGCACCTGTTCCACCTCCACCTCCACCTCCTCCTCCTGCTGCTGCTCCTCCAGCTGCTCCTCCGTGCTCTGTGAACCAGCCGGCGGACCCAGGGAAGAAAGAGTGGAGAACTAACGAGGGGGCCAGGCCTGCTGGCGGCTGTCCCCATGGGCCCCCATCTCAGGGCAGGCGGGCGGGTGGGCAAGATGAAGGGGGACCTCAAGGAGAGGGGAGGGCTATAGCCAAAGAGGCTGGGCCATCTTGTCCAGTCCCCTGGGAAGGGACTGGAGAAACCAGCAAAGGACGGGACCCTGCTGGGGATGCTCACGGATCAGTCTGGCTGCTGTGACATGGAGCAAGGCTGGCTGAGGGGTGGAAGAGGAACGGGGTGGGGGAGGTGTTTGGCTGGGGTATCCTTGAGGGGCGCCTGGGAAGGCCTCATTTTAGGAGGCCTGACCCAGAGCAGAAATGAGACCAGGGAGGGCCCAGGGCAGACACCATAGAGATCTGGGGTGCCAGCAACAGGCTCTGGCAGCCCAGGTCCCGAGAATTTGGCTGAGAGAGGCAGGAGCAGCATCCTTAAAGGCATCGCCAGCCACTGTCCCCGATGGGGTTGCGGTGGGCAGGGGAAGTCACAGGAGAGGGAGACAGACAGGGAGCTCGAGTTTATAAGTCTCCACTGCACAGGGACAGGCCCCCAGAAGGAATGGTCTCCCTTCTTCCCAGCCTGGCTTCCTGCCTGCCCCACCGGCCCTACCAGAGGCCCTCGAGGCTTCCAACCAGCTCTGGGTCCAGGGTGGCAGGACCACCGCTCGGCCCCCTCCCCACAGCCAGCTGATGCTGCCTCTAAGGCCAGGGCAGAAACACAGGCCGACCCCAGAGGGTTCCTGGCCCCTCTCCTGCAGAGTGCCCGAGGAGGGGCCCGGGACACGGACAGGATTAACAGGCTAGCGGGGACATTCACTCGCCCCCGGGAAGTAAACTGGCCATTTGGATCCCAGCAGTTCCAAGCTTGACGACACCATGGAGAGGACATGGGACTTGTCCAAGGGCCCACAGAGCATGGCCCACCACACCCAGACCCCTAGTTCAGTGCACACCCCCTCGTGCCACGTCCCCCCGTGGCCACCATGTGGCCACCATTCAAGTGGCATCTACGTCCACTCCGCTGCGTCCTCGGGATGGTCCGGTCTCACTGCTCCCCAGCCTGGGCCTGGGTACCGGCATGAGCAGACGGGACCGTGGGTGGCATGGGATGGATGGCATCGGCTGTGACCGGGGGTTATGCGTGTGCAGCAGGAGGGAGAGAGAAGCAGCAGGAATGGCGGGGGCGGGGAGGGGAGGGAGAGTGGGGGAGGCCGAGCTTGGGGGCTCACCTTGGTTTTGCGGCTGGACTCGGAACTCAGCCCGTGTGGGGCGCTGTAGAGCTCCTTGGACACCACGCACAGGAACTCGGCCTGGTCCTCGCCGCCGTAGTTGTAGGAGGAGCCGATGTTCACCAGCTGGAGGGGTGGAGCATGGGGACAAAGATGCCAGGTCGGGATGGGGGCAGTGGGGAGGGGGGTGGACAGTGGCACTCGACACGATGCCAACATGTCCTGATGTTGCTGTTCCGTGCAGGCCCCTCCCTGGGTTTCCATAGGACACCTGGGGCCAGGCCGACACTCAATCTCCTTGCCTGCCCCCACCTATGCCTCTGGTCTGTCTGCGGGACCAGCCGGCAGTGTCATTGCTGTTCCTCCCCCACCCCAGCCCCAGCCCTAACAGGCCACTTTCTAAAAGCAGGCAGAGACCTATAATGGGCAGGCTGCCCTCTCCGTTCCAGATGTGGCTGAAGCAGCCCCAGAACCAGGCTGCAGGGTGCGGCTGCCATGGTGGAGCCTCATAGAATATTCTCTTCATTCTTGGAAGCAGAGGTAGGGTAGGCTGCCCATTTCTGAGGCCACAGGGCAAATGACCTGTGGCCCCCAACCTGCTTGTTTGGCTCCTGAAAACCCATGGAACTGGCGTAGGCTCTCAAGAGTAGCCCCACCTTTGCTCTGGGGTCTCTAGAATAACCACACCCACAAGGCCCCTTCTGGCAGATAAAGGCCGTGCCCATGACGGGTCTCCAGCCCTCGGGGACCCTCATCCAGCAGGCAGAGAGAAACATCAGCCCCTTTGGCGGACAAGGCCTGGTGAGGTGGTGACCTGCTGGAAGTCCCACAGCCAGGCAGAGGGGGACAGGGGTCAGAATCTGGGATCCCAAGTCCTCTCTAGGGACTTGTAGACTCAAATCCTTCCAATAATTTGCATGATGCTAGCTAGCTCCAATGTCTAGAGTCCTGCCCTGGCTGGGGGCTTTCTCAGTGGTCCTTCTGATCTTCACACAGCCCTGCAAAGGAAGTACTTTTGGCCCACACCACAGATGAGCAAACTGAGGCCCAGAGACGAGACGTGACTTGCTCAAGCTCTCCCAGCACATCAGTGGTGAGGCTCCTGGACTGGACTTGTTCCTCCAGACTGCCCGGCCATCCTGGGGGGGCCCCGGCCTTCTCCCTCTGCACCTCCACCTGCCAGAGAGCTTGTGGGTGGGTGTGGATACAGGGCTAACAAAACCCTTCTCCTCTAAGGGCAGTCTGACCTCGGGTTACCCTGCTGGCCTGGTTCCTCTGGAAACCCAAGAGAGGTGGGAGGTCTGCTGTATTACTGGGCAACCCCGCTTACAATAAAAATTTCTCCTGTGGCCGGCCTGGTGGCTGAGTGGTTAAGTTCCCGCGTTCTGCTTTGGCAGCCCGGGGTTCACAGGTTCAGATCCTGGGTGTGGACTTACACACTGCTCATCAAGCCATGCTGTGGCGGCTTCCTACATAGAGGAACTAGAATGACCTACAACTAGGATATACAACTATGTGCTGGAGCTTTGGGAGAAAAAAAAAAAGGAAGATTGGCAACAGATGTTAGCTCAGGGCCAATCTTCCTCACCAAAATAAAAAAAAAAAAGCATTAAAAAAAAAAGATTCTCCTGATTGGTAAACTGCATCTGGAGCAGAAGGAAGTCTCGGTCACTATAGAACCCTCATGGGAAATCACCGCTCTGGGCTTCCTGGAACGTGGCAACACTTGCAACTGGGCACGTCCCTTGTGGGGACCCTGGAAGCTGTGCCCATGGAATTGTTACAAGAGGTGTTGACCCACAGTGGACCGTGCGCACCTGTGTGGATCTCGTCTCCTTGCACCGGAGCTGTCACTCGGGGGCCAGAGACTCACTCATACTGCCGTGTAGACCATCACCCGGTTGCCATGAGAACTCCCACCCAGGAGGATGCCCGGAGCCGCCCGTGCCAACGGGGGGCTTCTGTCCCCTCTCCTTCTTGGTCGATCTGCTGCCAGTGTGGCCTGTCCTGATCTTGTTTAGTTTGACTTAAGAAGACCCCTGAGTGGGCTGCCGGGGGAACCCAAGCTGAGGCTGCAGGGAGGGAGGGCCCTGGAGGCTGGCGGGCCGGGTGTGGCCTCGTGCTCCTGGCTACCTGCTCGAAGCGCCAGCCATCAGACATGGTGGAGACCATCTGCGTGAGCTCCTCCTCCTGGCACTGCAGCACGCGGTACACGTGCTTGGGCGGGACCTGCAGGCAGAGGGGTGACGTGGAGGCACCCGCGGGAGCGACAGGCACCCAGGAGCACCCGCTGTCCCCCCAGCTCCTTCTCCCCCTCCACCACCATACACCCCTGGAAGGAGAGGAGGGGAGGGGGCCAGGTTGGGAAAACAGAGCTGTGTTCTGACTACCTACTATGTGCCAAGCACTCGACATGTGCGCTCTCAATCCTTCCAAAAGCCCTCTGAGTTGTGGGATTTTCACAGGAGCTCAGAGAGTGTCAGTTACATGCCCCAGGCCACCCAGCTACAGAGCGGCAGAGCCAGAACTGAAACATGGGTGATACAAGAGGGAAGGAAGGAGGGGCCTGGGGGACATTCTGGGTCATTAACTGAGGCAGGCCCTCCAGGAGACAAGGGGCCTGGGAGATGGTGCTCACCACCTGTCCCCCACCTCCCACGTCTCCCCAGGGTGGGCATAGAATCTCTCCAGCTTCTCCTGCTGACTGCTCCCTTAGGCCCAGGTCTGGGCTCAGAAATGCCAGGTCCCATGGCCTGTCCCACCAGGGGACCACCTGATCCCACGAAGCGGACAGTTTCCTAGTCCCGCACTGCACTGACCCCCGCAAGGCCCCGAACCTCCACCCTGACCCTGCTTTGCCTGTGAGGAAGGGAAGCGTGGGCAGTTCTCAGCGCTTCTGTGTTCTACAAGAGGAAATCAAGGTCCAGAGGGGGCATGATTGGCCCAAGGTCACACAGCGAACAGAGCCAAGACAGGGACAGAACCCAGCATCCGTCTCCCAGTCTGGTGCGCTGCTGGGCAGTCTGGGAGCTGGACAACCACCCCTCCCCTTACAGGCTGGCTCAGCCTCCCCGAGGAAAACATTAGCTCCACCTCTCCCCCTCCCTCTCTCCCTGCCTCCCCCTCCTGACCGCGCCCTGCTCTGGCCCTGGGCCCTGCCCGGCCCTGGGTGCTGCCCGGCCGCTCCAGACCTGCGTGACGGTGTAGTCCTTCTCTTCCATCCGGTCCTTGATGATGCGGATCAGCGGGCCAATGTTGTAGAACTCCGCCTCCTCCAAGACCCCTGGGGGAGACAGAGAGAGGAGCTCCAGGTCACTGCTCTGCCCCCATGCCCTGTTCTCCTTTTGTCCCCTCTGCCTCCGAACCTACCTCCTGCTCCAGTCACACGAGAGTGATGAGCACCTGTGAGTTCAGGGGTCAAGCAAGAGGGAACATTTCCTGCCCTGGATCCCACACTCTCTGTGGAAGGGGCGAGATGCCGCCACTCGGCCAGCCCTACATCTCTGTTGTGCTGCGCGTGGTGACCCAGGGACGCCTGCCAGCCCCCTGATCTGGGGGGCTGCCGTAGCGCTATCAAGAGGCAGCAGGCTTGTTGGCACTGGACCCTAGAACGCCACAACGAGAAGGGCCTCAGCTGGCCCCCATCACATGCTCCCATTTAAGAAGCACATGCCAAGTGCCAGGCACTCTGCCAGGCATTTCATATTCTTTATTGAGTTAATTCTCAGAACTAGAAATAGGTACTTTCATCGCCCCAATTGAACAAATGGGGAAACTGAGGCCTGGAAAGAGAAGCAGCTTGTCCAAGGCCACACAACCAGAAAGCGGGAGCGCTGGGATTCAAACTCAAGCTCCTCTACTTCAGAAATGCATGATCCTTGTGTGTGTGCATCTCCCCGATTGCAGCACCGTACAGTTTGCAAAGCCCCTCATGTGCTCATCACAAGCCCCGGGGGACAGTGGGGAAGCAGGCATTATTGTCCCCATACAGTTAAGGGGACAGAGAGGCTTAGAGACTGGGTCACCACTCCAGAGAAGTAGAACAGCCGCAGGCCTAGACTTCCCTGAACTCCTGCAGGGTAGGGACCCTTCTGGTCTTTTCCATGATTGGCCTCTGGGCTCCCTGGGGACAGGGCCTGTGTCTGATCTACTCTGCTCTCCACAGTGCGCACACAGCCCCTGACACAGAGGAGGCAGTTGGCCAGTGTTGCTGCCTGAGCGCTCCTTGTGGGGCCCTGCAGAGGACAGACAACTAACATCGCCTCACCAGTCCCCGGTGCCACACACTGCACCACGTGACATGCTTGTATCAGCTCCTTGTATCCTCACAGCAACTCAGCAAGGCGGGTGCTACTGTCACCCCATTTCACAGATGTGGGCACAGAGGGGTAAGTGGCTTTCCCAGTGTCACACAGCTAGGAAGTCCCCTCACAGATACCCTGGCCTCCTGGATGGGGTCCTCGCCCTGTCTGAAGGTGCTGGGAGTGGCAGGACTTTGAGAGCCCTAGAACCTGTAAACAGGTGTCAGCTGTGACGCAGCCGGAACGTTCACCTCCACTCCCCAGGGGCTGGCGCCCAGGCCCAGGCCACACCCACGGTTCTGTGCTCCCGAGGGGCTGCCAGGGAAGCCACGGGCTCTGCAGAGCCGCTGCCTACAGTGGGCTCTGATGTGGAAGCGCTGGCCGGCTGGGGAGCCACTTGGCCTCTAGATCACTGTGTCCTACGGGGGTCAGGAGGGGAGACCGTGGGCCCAAGTGAGTTGGGTTGGGCTGTGCTAGACACCCACGGGGTACAAGCGCCTGGACTTATGACATCTGTTGTCTCCAAACATGCTCTCCCCAATGCAGATCACCGTTCCCACTTTATATACACAAGTGGAGCCTCAGGAAGGAGAAGTGACTGGTCCAAGCTGGCCTGGCTGGGTCAGCTGACCCAGAGCCACACCCTTCTGCCCCAAGGGAGAGTTAACCTGCCTCTGACTATAGTCTGTGCCCCTGGCTGGGGCTCTGCCAAGAGGCCATTCTCCCAGGCACAGCTTCCCCACCGTCTGCTGGGCCCGGCAGTGGGCATCTACAGGGCCTCAGCCACCCAGGCCTAGGAGAGACCAAATCCTGGCTGGGGAGCTCCTCCCCGCCTCCACCCACGACCAGCGTGGTGTTGCAGAGGACGCCAGCTTTGGGGAAGAGCCGTCGGCTCCACCCGCCTGCAGCCTGCAAGCCCTTGCCAGGCATCTGAGCCACTGGATCACCCAGAGACAGAGCGCCACACCTCTCCCCGGGTCATCTCCACCCCATTCACACCTGGCTTCCCAGGAGAAAGGGCATCCCTGCCCACAACGGAGGCTGCCAGCCTCACTGGCTCCCTCCATCCTCGGCCTGTGTGTTTCCATCGCCTCCCCCACAGCACGCAGAGAAAGCTCGGCCGGTCAGCTTGGCAGAGGCCCTGGGCCGAGCCCCAGCAGAGGTTTGGGGATTCAGCCCTGTTAGGGGTGAAGAGGCAGGAAACATGGAAGAAAGAAAACGTCCCTCCCTCCTGGGAGAAACGGCTTTGGTCCTCCTCGGAAGGAAGGCCCTGGCAGGCTGCCGAGGGCAGGGCTAGGAAGCGGGCCCCGGCCAATCCCTGGACTGACTCACCCTCCTCAGCCATGTCCTTGTCCAGCACCAGCTTGCCGTGACGGAGGAAGTTCAGGATGGGTCCGAAGTAGGTGGGGTCGCGGTCAATGAGGTAGGCCCCGGTCTCATCCTGCAGAGGCGAGGGCACAAGCAGAGAGAGGAGAGTAAGGCCTCCCCCCACCCCGACCTGCAGACAGCCCCTCACTTCAGGCCGGTGAAGGATTGGAGGGAGGCGGTGAGCGAGCAGAGTCAGTCTTCCCTGGAACAAAGTGGCATGATGGAGCAAAAGGCTTTGGGGTCAGATACACCTAGGTTCCAATCCTGCCTCTGCCTTTTCCTGACTGTGTGGCTGTGGGCCAGTGATTTGGCCTCTCTGAGCCTCACTCCTCTCTCCCATAACTAGGGGTCATTGTGAGCATCCAGTGAGGTCTGAGTGGCACCTGACCCAGAGGAGGACTTAGTGATTTTCCCTCTTAGAGGTCTGAAGCCAGCCTTACACTGTCTCCATCAGATCCCCAGTCATTCTGGGGATGTTTACAAGTTTGCAGAGGAGCCGCTCTCTCATTGGACACCCTCAGCCTGCAGGCGGGCATCAGCGCAGCTCCACAGGGAGAACGGAGACATCAAGAGGTGAGGGGACTTGCCCAAGGTCACAGCATCAGAGGGTCAGGGGACAGGGGAGAGTGGGCCTTAGAGGTCATCTCCAGACCAGCCTCCTCTGGTTACAGACAGGAGGCTGTGCCTGGAGCAGGGGAGGGTCCCCCAAGGTCATGCGGGCAGTTTGCAGCCAAGAGGGCATGGGAGCCCAGAAATGCCCACCAGGGCAGCGCTCCTGCCTGATGAAGCCCAGCTCAGAAGGCACCCGGGGGGCTTCTCCACCCAGTTCCCTGCACCCCTAGGCCACCCACACCCCGGAGGGCGGGGAGAAGCGGCCTCAGCAACTCCTTCCCCAGAGCGCGAGTCCCATTTGGGAAGGAGGGAAGGCCCTACGCGTCTGTCCGTCTGTCCGTCTGCACAGCCCCAGAGTTAGGAAAAGTCCCCATCCCCAGCCTCCTAGGCTGGCAGCCCAGGGCAGAGCTCAGAAGCTCCAAATGGCCGCGGCCTGGCGTTGCCCCGTTGCCACGGCAATGGGCACATCCCTCACTCTCCCATCCACTTCCTCCTCCTCTCCTCCGGCCAGTTGTTCCCATCTCCGGCTCTCGGGAAAAACCAGCGGGGTTCCCAGCGCCGCGGGCAGGAGCGGCCAGCCGGCCCCGATGCCTGCGCGCCGCGGACCCCCGCCGCCCACCCCGCGGGCCTCACCCGGTCCGACTGCAGCTCTTCCCCCTGGCACAGGCGGCTGAGGAAGGACTTCTGCTCCCGGCACAGCGTCTGCCGCGTGGTCAGGAACACCGTGCCCCCCACGTTGAGCCGCACCCACTTGCCCCAGCCGCCCCCGGCGCGGCCGCCCGGCCCCGGCGGCGGCGCAGCCTCCCCGGCCTCCATCCTCATCGCTCGCCCCGGCGTCTGCATCCTCCGCGCTCCAGCGGCGGGAGGCGGGAAGGGACCGCGCGCCGGGCATGCCGGGAGCTGTAGTCCGCGCCGCCGGGGCTCGTGCGGCCGGGGGCAGGGTCCGCGGGTGTCAGCGATCTGCCGTCCCCAGCCCCACTCGCTTTGCCTGTCCCGGGAGGCCCACAAACCCGGCTTTCTTGAAAAAGCCGTTTGATCAAATGACCGCGTGTTTGGGGAAGGTCAAGTTCGCGGTCACTGGGAAGATAGTGAGCGATGCCCCAAATCAGCAACCCCCCATTTGTTCTCCACATTACTGCTTTCCCTTTGTCCAGTCTGGGCTATCACACAGCCCATATGGGAAGGAACTTTTCCCTCCTGGAATTCCCGTGCCATTTACCTGTATCTGTTTTCCACTATTCTTCCATTCTGCCCTTAGTGTGGGAGGGCGGGACCAGGGGAGCTGGGTTCTCTCCCCACAGACGTTCTTCAAGGACAATGTGGTGGGGTTAAGGTTGGCTTGGCACCTTCTCTATTCCCCAGGCTTCGTGGGTCTTTGTTGTTCACTGGCGCTCTCAGCAGCCCTGTGAGGTTGGTGTTACTGTCCCCATTTGACAGATGGGGACACAGAAGTGAAGGGATGGCACGAGCTCCGGGTGGGTTCCCAGTGCGTTTCCACCAGCAAGGCCCCTTCTCTGCACCCCGCCGTTGTCAGCACCCCCGGAAACATTTCTAGGGAGGAAGCGTGGAGAGGGCACTGGGGCAAAGTCAGGAGAACTGGGGTTTCAACCTGGCTTTTATAGGGTGAAGTATGGGGAGAGGTCTGTTTTCCATATGTCATTCTGGAGGGAGGGGCGGGATTGGTCTGCCGTCCCCCTTCTGAGCCAGATAACTGGGAGGTGGGACTGACATCCTGGGCACACGGTGGGAGGGTGTGGGGGGGGGGGGGGGGGACAAGGGCTGAAGGGGAAGCTGACCCCCGCAGCTTCCTCTCCTTCTCCATGTTGCGGTCATGGGCCTGGATTGGGGGCAGGGTCTGAGGCTCCGCTCATTGATTCCGGTGTCACACACACAGGCCTGCACCCTGGGCAGCCTGGCCATGTGCTGGGGGAAGCTTCTGTTAGCTCCCGAGGCTCTGCTCTCCAGGAAGCCTTGCCCCTTGGCGGGGTCACAGCTGCTGAGAACTCACCAGTGTGATCTGGAGCAACTTACTCTCTGAGGCTCAGTTTCCCCTTTGGCGAAATGGGAATTATAATATAATGCTACCCGAGAGCATGGTTGTGCAGTGAAGATTAAATTCTCTAATGTCTGTGGAACGCCTAGGGTAGTCCCTGGCACTTAATACATTGAATGAATGAGTGAATGAATAAATGAAGTGGGATATGAACTGGTCTTGAAAGGTCAGTGGCACTCCAGGTGCTTCGGCAGCCCTCAGCCGTTGTTGGCTAAAACGAAACTGGAGCCGGGGGTGCTTCTGTATCTTTTTATTAAGGGCTGTAGACAGGGAGTGACCAGTCAGATTTGCTACTTGGATCATTCTGGGGTCTGAGAGTTGCCCTGGGGGCTGGGGCCCTGGAGGTGTCGGGGAGGCTGGGCCAGCACCTTTGTTCCCAGAGGGGAGGGGAGGCTTTGCTGAGCCAGTCTCCCCACCTCTTTCCCTAGAGGCACCCCCCCCCCCCCCCCCCGTCCCTGGCCACCAGTGTCCCCTCAGCAAGCACCTAAAATGTCCCCACCTGAAGCAACAACCTCACTGGTGAAGGACACAGCCAAGAACCAGGTGGCAGGACCCAAGGCCCTTAAATAGAGCTGACAGGTGCCACCCTATCACACCCAGGTGTCCCTGCCTGTGTCTGGGCTTTGTCTGGGGGAGGACACCCACGTTTGAGTGGCAGAACACTGGCGGGTGGGGAGGGGTACGCCCACCTCTGGAAACTGAATCCGGACCCCTCCCTCCCGCCAACCATCATTCAGCGCCATGGCTGTTTGTTGAGCGCTGACTATGTGTCAGACATTGAAACACAGAGATGAAGACGTCAGAGGTGGTCCTTGGCCTAGAGGGGGTTTCCGTTTGGGGAGGTGGGCGCAAGAGGCTTAACAAAACATGGAATGTTGGTTCAACAGTCCTGCTTGTAATCACATACTGGCACTCTTCATAGTTTTTTGCATGAATTCCCCATTTAGAGGATAAAACTGAACATTCCTTGGATGTTTTCTGGGGTGGTGGTTACCCTGGGGGAGGGCCAAGCTTCAAATGCGTGCTGGTTACACTGCCCCCTGCTGTCCCCTTCTGGGAAGAGCAGCTTTCAGGTGACAATAGGGCTCTGAATTCGACTTGAAAGTGGGACAGGACAGACGTGGTTAAGGGGCACAGGCTCCCAGACAAGGATGCCAGCCTGAGCTTTGTGGCTTGCTAGCTGGGTGACCTTAGGAAAGTCACTTAACCTCTCTGACTTCAGTTTCCCCATTTCTAAATTGGGAATAATAATGGTACCTAGCTCAGGCGGTTGTTACGAGGATTCAATGAGCTAACCTGTGAAGCTCCATGAACAGCACTCAGCACACCTCGTGAGCAAGGCCTCAGGGGATATTGGCTTTCCTGAAGCCGGCCACCCTGTCTATGGTTGGCTGGACCCAAGATCAGTGCCTGAGCCAAAGGCTGCTCCTTACGATTCATCCCGTGGGATGACTCAACCTCACCAACTCGTCCCTGCTGGGGTTGGAGGGAAAGGCAGAGAGGAAGGCCACCCCAAATGGCGCAGCCTCCAGAGCAGAGCGGCTGCCGTGTTCTCACTGGAGCCCCTCCCCGTGTCCTGGTTTGAACCTTCCTGTCTTCTTAGCAGCATCCCCCACATCTGAGTGGCTCGTTTCACATCCGCTGTCAGTTCCATGACTAAGATGTCACTCATCCCTGCTGGGCGTTTGGATCCAGTCCTCCTCTCCCCCAAGTTCAGAACGTTCTGACATTCTGATGAGTCTTGACTCTTTTTTTTGGTGGTTGCTCTTTACATTAAATCCGATCCTATCACTGCCTGAGCTGGCAGTTCTGCCTCTTACCTTGGAGGGGGGTGCTGTTGGTTCTGAGTCGGCACCTTTTCAGGTCATTCCGGCACATCCAGTCAAAGAGGCTGTGTCCTGACCCACCAGAGTCTCTGCTGTGTGGCTCCCGGCTGTGAGACATCTGGCTGGTTAGTTACATAACCTCTTCAACCCTCACTTCACACCGCATTTACATCCTCGTGTTAGCCATCCGTCTTAGTGTTATAATGTGCAGTAAACGTTAGCTATTATAACTGAGCAACTGCTATGTGCCGAGCCCAGGCTGGAGGCATCCTTCAGTATTGCTATGCCCATTGTACAGATGGGGCTCAGAGAGGTCCACAGACTGCAATATTTGTAAGACAACAGTGCTCTGATGCTTTTACCTAGAAATTCCTTTAATTCTCAACAAGCCTCCCCCAATTGCTGGACTTCCCAGTTTCAGAATTGGAGACTGTGCCCTTGGCCTTGAAGAGCTCAGAGAGGGCTCCTGCTGTCTTCAGACTCCAGGGGGCGCCATTCGCATCGCGTAAGGGCAGGCGCGCGTCTCAAGGAGGGGTGCCCGTCTCCAATTTGCGCAAAAGCGCACGCAGCCCCGGCCCGGGTCCCGCCGGGCCAGCCCAGCCTGGGGCTGCTCTTCAGCCGCGGCCGGGGCTCAGCGGGCTCCCGGCCCGTCCCGACCCGGCGCGGGGGTGGCCGGCCATTCGGCTTCACCAGCAGGGGCGCACCGGCCCGCCCCGCAGTCCGTCTGCTCCGTCGGTCCCTTCTCAGCTCCGCTCCCGGGGACCGAGGCCCTGACAGTCGGCCACCTCTCACCAGCTTCCTCCAGGGACCCGACTCTGGCTCCTGTGGCTGTCATTTCACAGCTTGAGACAGGAATCTAGTGATCAAGCTCGAATCAGGAATTGCACAGAACCAAAAATCTACTGCCCATCCCCCTGGGCCCCTTGGACCCCGCCCCTGGGGCCGGAGGGGCCTTTATGAGCGCTTCCCTGGGCCCAGCTCTGCGTGCACCGGGCACTTTCATGGATTCTCTCCTTTATCCCAACCCAACAGGGAGATGCAACTGTAATCGCCATTTTACAGAGGACGAATCCTAGGGGGTTCTGTGCGCTTTCCAGCCCTCAGATTCTCCTCCTGCCCCCCTACCCCTACCCCCTGGGCTCTTCCGTGGCCAGTGTGGGATGGGGTGGGAGACGAAAAGAAAGATTTCCTTTGCCTGGCACCCACGTCCTCTGGTGTGGCTTTGCTCTGGCTGGAGCAATGATTCAAGCTGGCTTGTTTTTTTCTGGCGGATTGTTTTGGGGGTTCTTTGGTGCCCCCATTGCTAGGAGTGGCTCACACTGCAGTTTCCTACCTGGGCAGGGCCTCCTTGCACTGGCTTGCCTGGGGTACCCCTACTCAAGGACCAGCTTGATTCAGTCCCACCCACACCCCTCATGCACAGAGTCCCTTCTGGACAGCTCCAAGCTTTGTCTCTTCACCCAGGTCCTCAGCTGGTCCCCGGGAAGCCACAGGCATGCTCTGCCCTGACAAGGCTCACCCTGCACAGCCCCATCTCCTGATTCCAGAAGCAAGCAGCTGGTCAGGCCAGCATTTGGCATGCGGGCTTTTCCAGGCATGGGTCCCAGCCAGCCTCTGAACCCCCCAGAACACAGGACACACAGGTCAGACTCTGCAAATGGCCTCCTGGAAGGCCCTCTCCCTCAGCCTACAGAGAGGGGAGGCACCCCATGCGCCTCCCCAGGTGGGGAAGGAGAAGTAGCTGTGGCAGCCCCCTGGATCCGCCTCTAGAGAAAGCCTTGGTCTGCCTCCCTCCCCTCCTCCCCTCCCCTCCCCTCCCCCATCTCTCCTCTCTGCGCTATAGACAGGAAGTGGAGGCGCCTAAGGTTTCTAAAACTGGTTTTTAACCACCTGGGTTGAAATAACTGCTCTAAATGGTCTAGCACCTTGTTTAGAATGTGGGTGCTGTTAGCAGCCCTGGCTGAAACTGAACCAGAAAAACCTGCGTTTAAAAAATAGCGTTTTACTTTGAAGTAATTTCAGACTTAGAGAAAAGGTGCAAAAAGAATACAAAGAATTCCGGTAAAGCCTTTACCCAGATTCACTGAATGTTAACACTTTACTGCATTTGCTTTGTCATTCTCTCTCCCTCTTTCCTCGTTTTTCTCAACCGTTTGAGAGTAAATTGCAGACTCGATGACCTTTCACTCCTAAAGTCTTCAGCGTGGTCTGAAAAATCAGGACATTCTTTTACGTAACCACAGTCCAACGGTCAACTCAGGAAATTAACATCGATACGATACCATGAACTTATCTACAGATTTCTTCAAATCTCCATTTGTCCCACTAACGTCCTTTATAGCAAAAGAAAAAAAATAGTTCAGGATCCAATCTGGGAGGCATCTCATTCAGGTGCCTTCTCTCTTTAGTCTCCCTTTAATGAGGAACGGTTCCTCAGTCTTTGTTTCCCATTTTTGAAGAGTATAGGCTGTTTATTTTGTAGAACGGCCCTCAATTTGGGTTTGTCCAATTTTTCCTGACGATTAGCTCCATTGTGAGCATCTTTGGCAGGAATGCCCAGAAGGGACGCTGTTCTTCTCAGTGTAGCCTAATCATGAGGACACGTGTCGTTTCTCCCATCACTGGAAGTTAACTTGGGTTGTCCTGTTAAGGTGGTGTCCGCCAGGTTGCCGATCTGTACTCTTTTTCCCTTTGAATTGGTCATTAACTTGTGGGGAGATACACTGAGATTATGTCAATATCCTGTTTTCCATTGGACTAATTGATCTCCTCATTCATTTTAATATTCATTGATGATTCTTGCTATAAATAAGGATGACTGTGATGATTGTCAAATTGTGATGTTTCTAATTCCATCATCCTTTCTACATGTATTAGGTGGCGTTCCATTGTAAGGGAGATATTTCCCTTTTCTCTCATTCATTCGTTCATTTATTTATATCAGAATGAACTATTGGATTCTTATTTTAGTCTGTGGGTCATGCTATTACTATTATTATATATTTTGATGCTCAAATTGTCTAAGATTTGGTCAGTGGGAACCCCTCCAAGCTGGCTCCTGTATTTCTTTTTAAAAATAGGTCTTTAAATAAAAACACTTCATCTTTTTTAAAAATTGTGGTAAAATACACTTAACATAAAATTTACCACTGCAGTGGTCCAGAACATGCCTCTGTGGCATCCAAATTATTTTGAGCTGAAGACGTCTGAAAATAGACTTTTTTCCTGAACTCCCTTATCAGCCTAAAAGCGGAGACTCTCAAGAGAATTCAAAAGAGCTTCATAAGTACCCTCTCCAGGAGCAACCAGGGAAGATGGAGTCTTATCCTTGGAGACTGGAAGTCCACACCACACCTAAGCAGACATCGACACAAAACTGTCACATCTCCCATCTGTGTTCCTAAGGGCCCATTTATCTTTCGTAAAAGTAATAGGTTTTGCCATAAGTGCCCTTTGCCCCTTCCCCTACTAAGAAGTCATTGGTTTTCCTCTATGTGCCCTTTCTCCCTTTGCCTTTCCCTTATTAAGATGGTACATAAACCCCCAATTCTCTCCTTGAGTCGCATTTCTTTGTGAACTCCTGTACGTATGTATGTGATTAAAAGCTATCTTTTCTTTTGCTAATATGTCTTTTGTCAGTTTAATTTGCAGGCCCCCAAAGAAAAACCTAAGAGGGTGGAGGACAAGCTCTTAACCGTTTTTAAGTGTACAATTCAGAGACATTAGGTACATTCACACTGTGCAACCGTCACCACCATCCCTTTTCATCTTGAAAACTGAAATCTGTTTCCATTGAATAATACTTTCCCATCCCTCCCTGCTCCGGCTCCTGTATCCTTGTGACACGTCCCCATCACTCTTGGAGCACTTCCTCAGTTCCTGGCACAGCAAAATGATCCAGGCTCCCACGGTACTTTCCTGCTCCTTACCACTCAGTTCCTTTCGATGGATACGAGTATTTACAGCCAAGATCTGAGCACTAGGTGGGCTCATTGCACCAGGGGGTTGTAGCTTCCAGGTCTCAGGGAACCAAGCTGGAGCTCGGAAACGTGTGTGTGTGTGTGTGTGTGTGTGTGTGTACTGTCAACCGACAAAAGCAGAAACCAGTTTAAAAGGCAAAGTGTTTATTTTGGATCAAAGAATTGCATTTTGGGGAGCACAGATTCAGATAGAAACACAAATAGTGTCCCGATTATAGGAGAGGGGCTCATGGTTTTTTTGGGGAAAAAGGGAAGAAAGTGAGTTAAGTTGTGTTTAAGAAGAGTTCGCTGATACTAGGTGAGGTAAGGCTAGCCTTGTCCTTCATCATTGATTGGTTAGCAGTTCGGTCATCAGCAAAGTCCGGTGTCATCAGGCCTTACAGACAGGCTGTTCTTGTCCTTACTGCCTTCCTGGAATGTTGGCGGTTTGGTCCAGTTTGGAAGATCAAGAAAACAAGACATGCAAGGCACTTCCTCTGAAATGGCTGCTCTGGCTCTGTTTGAATACGGCTCCACTCACGTCATCTTTCACGGCACACCCACCCACCCACCCACACCCACACACACACTGTTTCTCTATCTTACGAATCCTGAGTTTACACCGATATCTCCAATTCCAACCCAGCACCACAGATTTCCTTCCAGCCTTCTCTCTTCCCATATTTGCTCTTCCTCTCCCCAATAGCAAAAGTCTCGGTTCCCAGCATCGGCAATATATTTACTTGTTTGCTCAGTCCTGGTTTCGTAATTGGTAACCCACAACGCTGTGAAAAACAAATCTACCAACAAGAGTTCAATATTTATTTTCAGGGGTTTTGTTCTGTTTTTTTTTTTTTTTTTTTTTTTTTTTCATGGGGGTATATATTCCAGAGAGCCAAAATACCATGTTCAAGAGTTACCTGGGGCGGGGGGCGGGGTCACTGGGCCAGTTCCCCTCCCCATTCAGGGCGGTTCTGTTGCCATTTGAAGTAGAGTTTGGTTTATTTGTTTCCATTTGTATTAACATTTCATTCCCCAACCTTGTTAATTTACCTTTTTTTGAATATGAGAAACATGACGCAGTTCTAAAAGTCAAAACTATGCAAGAAGTCATATACAGAAGAGTAGAAAAATGTCCCCATGTGTCACCTCCTCTTCCCGCCCGGCCCCATAGGTTTCTGGTTTCTCCTTCTGTGTTTCTTTTTGCAGGAGTGAACACATTTGTGGCGACTTTCTTATTCCCCCTTCTTTCTTACACAAAGGTAGCATGCTATGGATACTCTTTTGCACTTGCTTTTGTCACTTAACGATACATCCTAGAAATCAGGCCGCGTCATCTCACGGAGCTCTTCCTCAATCCTTTTATATCTGCCCCGCGCTCCACTGTGTGAATATACCGCCGTTTATTCAACCATATTTACACTTAAATATATGTAGGTTGTTTCCAATATTTTACAGATTACAACTAATGCCATAACAAGTAAGTCAATTGTGCATAAGTATTTACACATCGCTGGAGGTGTTTCTTCCGGGTAAACTCCTAGAAGTGGGATCGCTGGGTCACAGGGTAAGTGCATCTGTAAGTAGTGTCATTAGATATCCATGTGATTTTCAAGCCTTTCGTGGCTCAGAAATGGGGAAAGGCTTTGAGAGGCAGGAGCGAGAGGGCAGGGAGGCTGCAGGGGAAGAGGCTGAGAAGGAGGAGCAGATGCACACAGCACAAGCCACATCCGGGGGTGACTCTCCCGCTGCACCAGCTCCCTGATGCCTCCGATACCGGTTCACCTGGGAGCCCCTGGAGGCCCCTCCCGTCTCACTCTGGGCCATGCAATTCTGCAGTTTATCACATGCTTTCAGCTAATTACCGTGCCTGGATTTTAGCACCCGAGGATGCCTCCTTCCTTGCGTTTTTCTCTGCCGATTGCTACTACATACTTTCAAGAGAGGGAGTACATCCTTTCTACAAGAGTCCTGGAGAAACCATCGCAGTTAGATGCCACACATCTAGCCCGGGAAGTCAGGCAGCTCTGGGTCCCTCCTAGCTCACCTGTGAGCAAAGACGTGAGCATGTGTGAGTGCCTTTGCAGGGGGCTTATGAACACCCCCTTCCCCCGCCCCCAGAGAGCACCCCCACTCCTCTTGTAACCCCTCCCCATTCTGTCTTGCAGTGGATAGTGCCGGGTAGTCATCCCACCCCGGCGTCCCATCCCAGCCCTAACCCTCCTGTGACCTTGGTGAGTTCCTTGGCCTCTCTAAGCCCCCGCCTTCCTTACCTGTAAGAGCGAGGATAAGAACTATTTCTCAGAGTTGAAGTAAACGGATGCAAAACACTGAGTATCCCCCAAGACGTGGAAAGAGCTGGACCAACAGGAGGGCTGTGAGGGCCTCTCAGCCCCACAGGCTGTCATGTACACTCGGACGTTCATTCAGCCCCGTCCCCGTCAGTCACTGTGCTGGACCAGGAAGAGAACCATGAAGAAGACGTGTCCCCCTCAGGGGCATGTGGCCGGCGGCACCGGGAGGCAGGGGCGAGGAGAGGGACAGAATACTAGTAATATTGATGGTGCAAACACCCATGTGGTGCTGCCTGCGCCAGGCTCTGTTCTCAGGGCTTTGCAGGCATCTGGTTCTGTGAGTGGGTCCTGGATTCCCCGACGTCACAGATGAGGAAACAGAGGCTCACTCACAGCCAGGGAGCAGGAGGCCTGGATGCCTCCAGAAGCTGCGCTTTGAACCCACCCCTGCTGCTGCTCTACCTGGAGCATGGGGGCGAGCCCGGGGAGCCATGATGGGGTGGAGGGGCCTCAGACTCAGAACCACGCTCCACCCTCTCCTGTTCCTTGTTCTGTCTCAGATACTCCTCACCACGCCTGCTATGGTCCGTCCGTCTGTCCTCACATGTCTGCCATGGTCTGTCTGTCCTCACCACGCCTGCCATAGTCTGTCTGTCTGTCCTCACACGCCTGTCATGGTCTGTCTGTGTCTTCACCACAACTGCCATGGTCTGTCTGTCCTCACATGCCTGCCATGGTCTGTCTGTC
>NC_060285.1:11804246-11804457 GCF_021613505.1 Equus quagga
CCTGCCATGGTCTGTCTGTCCTCACATGCCTGCCATGGTCTGTCTGTGTCCTCACATGCCTGCCGTGGTCTGTCTGCCCTCACATGCCTGCCATGGTCTGTCTGTGTCCTCACATGCCTGCCGTGGTCTGTCTGTGTCCTCACATGCCTGCCGTGGTCTGTCTGTGTCCTCACATGCCTGCCATGGTCTGTCTGTCCTCACATGCCTGCCA
>NC_060285.1:11804467-11818927 GCF_021613505.1 Equus quagga
CCTGCCATGGTCTGTCTGTCCTCACATGCCTGCCATGGTCTGTCTGTGTCCTCACATGCCTGCCATGGTCTGTCTGCCCTCACATGCCTGCCATGGTCTGTCTGTCTGCCCTCACATGCCTGCCATGGTCTGTCTGTCTGCCCTCACATGCCTGCCATGGTCTGTCTGTCTGCCCTCACATGCCTGCCATGGTCTGTCTGTGTCCTCACATGCCTGCCATGGTCTGTCTGCCCTCACATGCCTGCCATGGTCTGTCTGTCCTCACCACGCCTATCATGGTTCATCTGTCTGCCCACCCCTCCCCACCAGGCCGGTCTGCCCGCTCAGGGTCTGTCTTATCCTCCATGTCCCCAGATCTGGGTACAAGGCCTGTCCCTGAGGGTGTGCACTGGAATTAACAGGGGGACAGGTTGTGTCCGTGTGTCTTGGGCGTGGGGGGTGGGGGGACCTGGCACTAGGAAGGGGGACAGAGGTGGGAATCTTCAGGCCGTGGTGCTGACTGGCTGTGGGTGAGGGGGCGGAGTCTGGAGAACTCGCTGGCAGGTCTGGGCACAGGTGACCCATGGGTGGTGGCCGTGCACACTGAGACAAGGGATGTGGACCGAGGATCAGGTAAGGGTCCCGGGGGGCAGTGGACACAGGGATCTGAGTCCAGCGAGCAGCTGGAGGGCCAGATTTGAGAGTCCCCGACTCAGCATGGTGGTGTAAGCCCCTGGAATGGTGGCATCATCCAGAGAGTGGGCCCCCCCAGCAGCACGTGGGGACTGTGGAGAGTGGGGGGTAGAGAGGAAGGTCAGCCAGCAAGGGGCCATTTGGAGTCACAAGGCCATGCGTCCTGGGAAGGCACACCAGTGGGGGCCCTTTAGTTTAGGGGCGCACAGCCCCTGAAGGCATCACTGGGCAGTGAAGTGGTCAAACCACCGCCGAGAGCTCAGGGACCCTCCGTCTCCCACGTTCCATCCCCTGACAGGCTAATACGTTAAAAATTTCAGTGCTTAAAATTATAAAGCTTCAGTTAACCTAAAAATGTCACCCCCTCCTGAGAGACTCCTCCCCCACGAGTCAAGGCTGACAAAGCCCCATTCTGCTTAGACGGCTGGGTTATCCCAGGAGGAGGGATACCTCACGCTGTTCTGGGCTCTGCCTTATCTGACCTCGGGCCCACTCTGTGAGCTGCAGGGCGGTTTGCTCTCACTTTTCAAACAAGACTGAGGCTCTGACCAGAAGTGTCTGGAAGGCAGACCTGTGGGGGCCTCATGCAGAGTTGACTCCACGGCACCAGGACCAAATCAGCATTATCTAGGCCACGGTGTGGGGCAGGGCTTCGAGTCATGCTCCCTCGAGGCGACAATCCAGGGAATGGACGCGCGCTGGCACAGCTGGCCAGACAAGGCTGGGAGCCCTCCAGCTGGCCCGGACACAGAGGTGCTCAGCAAACACTGCCAGGTGGGCAGAAGTTTCCTCGCCCTGTTGTCCGGTGTTGCAAGTTCCCTCCTGGACACAGGGGTGGGTGGGGCGGGCAGGTCCCTGCAGCGACTGGCTTGTTATTCGGGGTTTCAGGCTTGCAGTGGGCAGGGCAGAGCCCTGGCGGGTGGCCCGGGTCACCCCTAGCAAACTCCTGCGAAGTTAGCCTGCAGCCCCGAAAGTCCTAGCAAGGCCGGCCTCCAGCTCCTTCGCCCGCATCCGGTCGGCTCTGAGCCTGTTCAGACCCAACGAAGACCTTCCCAGGAGGACAAGCCCTGGCTCCCACCAGCCTGGGCTCCTTGCTGGGGGTGGACTGAGGTGGGGGGAACCTAACCAAGCCCCCTTGGCTAAGCCCCATGGCTCAAGGGGTCTCCTCTTGGAGCTGGGGAGACCCTTGGGCATTTCCCATGAGCTTGTCACATGTGTTTCCAAACCCCCAGTTCCATTCCATTCTCCCCTTGATCCTGAAATTGGACACCCCTCCCTGCCCCGACCTCACGCACCCAAAGCAAGACTCACTGGAGAGGCCCCTACCCTACTACCTCTAGTTCGGCTCCTCTCTTGAACTAGCTTTGTGCCCTTAGGCAAACCACTCAACCTCTCTGAGTTTGCTTTCTCAACTGCAAAATAGATCATTTCACAGTACTCTCTTCTCTCTGGAAATACAATATGATGGGCTTGTTTCTCCTCCCTGGCTGGCAAGCCTTTCCCGGGCAGGAACAATTCTCATATCTGTTCTTCTCTCTCCCCCAAGGCTGGAAGTACAGGAGGCACTCATCACACTGAATAAGTAGAAGTCCTTTAAAAAATAACAAAAACACGTGATGTTTACTCTGTGCCTGGCACCCAGCTAAACAGTTTCTATGGATCCTCTCATTTAATCCCCATATTGCTCCAGGAAGGTACTATTGTTCCCATTTTAAAGATGAACAAACCGAGGTTCCGAGAGCTCAGCAGTGCATCCAGGGCCAGGCAGGCTTGCACGGGGTAGCTGAGACAGAAGCCAGAGCAGGAGCTCACATGTGTTTGCAGCAGGGACATTCCCGAGAGAGAAACCGAGGCCTGTCTGAGACCAGTACGCGAGGCCGGTTTCTAAACTGCTAAATTCAGTCTCTGGGGGAAAGGATCCCTCCAACCCGCCATCCCTATCTACACTGCTCCCGACTGCTGTGGTCAACTGTGTAATTCGCTCCTACAGCAGTGGTTCTCAACTGGGGCTGATTTTGCCCCCAGGGGGCATTTGGTGACATCTGGAGGTGTTTCTTGGTTATCACAACTGAGCAGTGCTACTGGCATCTAGTGGGCAGAGGCCAGAAATGCTGCTAAACAGCCTACAAGGCACAGGACAGCCCCACAAGGAACAAGGATCTGCCCAACGTCAGTGCTGGGGGGACCCTGGGCTGGAACGATGGGGGGGACCCTGGGCTGGAAGGATGGGGGGGACTCTGGGCTGGAAGGATGGGGGGACCCTGGGCTGGAACGATGTGGGGCACCCTGGGCTGGAACGATGGGACCCTGCAGTGGGCTCTTGGCCAGGCCCTTGTCTGAAATCGCTTCTCCTGAAGTACAGATGATTCCCGTCCTACAGATGGCGAAGCTTCGGCTCGCAGAGGTTGGGACTTACGTTAGGGCTCTCATTCAGAAAACCAGCACTCTGCCCTGGTGGCTGTGCCCTCCCTGTGGCCTCGGGAGGTGACTCAGCATCAGAGGAAGCGGGATGGGGGTTGTAGGTGAAAAGGAGTCAATTCGGAGTCAGGAGCTCGGGGTCTGTTGCCAGCTCTGTGGTAACTCCATCCTGTGGCCTTGCCTAAGTCACTGCCCCTTTCTGGTTTTTTTTTTTTTCCCCCTTTCTGGGGTTCCCTCCAGTACCGGCTGACACTGGCCCTTTGGTGGCAAGAGGGACCTTGGGGGCTTGAAGATGGGGAGGGGTGGCCCAGGTTCTGATGGGGGTCTCTGGGGTCTTCTATGTCTGCCTCTGCACCAAGGACAAACACAGACGGAGGAGAGCGGAGCCCCCACCCTCGGGAAGCCTGGGGGGAGAGGGTCTCTGAGCAGAAAGGATCAAGTCCAGGGGTCCGCCCACCCCCTGCGAGCTCCAGAGGCGAGCATCCAAGAGAGGGCTCCCAGAGTCTCGAACTAGATTCTCTTCCAGTGTGGCTAAACGCAGCCCTTCTCCAGAGCACCCTGGCCGGGCCGGCACAGGCCTCCTCGGGGGGCTACAGCCTCCTACTAAGATCTGGACCCACCTGGCTTGAAATGAGATGTACTGCTTACCTGTGGGGGGCTTTGGGTGGGACTCCAGACACATCACAGCAAGATGCACCTTAAATAGCCCAGAAGCCAGAAGGTCGACCCCCGGCACTATAGGGTGGAGGGCGGTTGACTGGGGGTATTCTGGTGGCAGGAATGGAAGGGTGCTGGGGCCCCAGCACAGATCAGAAGTCAGGGACAGGATCCCCAAGACCCCCAGGCTCCACGGAGCTCTGTTTGCTGGGCATGCTGGAACCCCTGGCTCCTGAGGAAAACTGAGGCCACCCCACAGTTAGAAGGATTTAGCACTTGGCTGTTTTATTTCCTCAAGAGCAAGACAGACAGGAGGTAGGGCTGCAACCCAGCTCAGCACCATGTGGGCAGCTCCCGGCCCCGTGTGCCACCGCCACCTTATCTCCTGCCTCCACTGGGTACCCACAAGTCAACCGAATTCCTGGCCTCTGGGATGTCGCCCTATGTGCCACTCGAGTTGGAGGAAGAAAGAGTCTCCCGGTCAAAGCAGAGTCTGAACAACCAGGCTGCGCACAGCTGGTGGCTGAGTGTTCCCCGAGCTTCCTGCGTCCTGCCCAGCCTCAGAGGGTCTTCCCCCGGCCCTCTGAGATGACTTCCTCTGGCTGCGCGCGCATGTACCACTCCACCCAGGAGCCATCATAGATGGCCACGTCGGGCTTGCCGCAGAGGTAGGCCCCAAGTGCCACATGGCAGGCTGTGACACCGGAGCCACATGTGGCCACCAGCAGCTGGGACAGGTCCACCTTCTTGTCCTGGAACAGGCGGCGGATGTCCTCGGGGCTCTTCTCCAGGCCCTCGTCTGTCAGGAAGTCCGTGAAGGGGATGTTCACGGTGCCAGGGATGTGGCCGGGTTCGATGCCTGTTGCAGGAGGGCAGGAACAAAGTGAGGGTTGGTATGAATGGCCCCCTGCACTCCCAGAGGCCCCCTCACAGCCACAGCCCGAAACCTTCTATACGCCTCATCTCTTATAGTCCGCACACCAGGAGACGCAGGCGCTCTGCACAGACATTTCCATTTTACAGACGGAGATGCTGAGGGTCAGCATCACCCAAGGTCCTGCAGCCAGCAAATTGCTGGCTGGAATCCGAACCTAAGACTCAACTCAGAGCCCCACTCTGCCACCCCCACCCCCACCTCCTGATAACCGACTATGCGCATGGGGACAACAAAGATAAACAAGACCTCTGCCTTACTGGGGCCTACAGCACTCACAGCCAAGGAGTTTTGATGTGGCCTGGCAGACAGGCAATCACCAAATAATTACAGGTGACATGGGTGTTACCAAAAGCCCCACAGGGTGCCATGGGGGCACATTATAAAAGATACTAATAGTAACAATACCCGCTGATGTTACTGAGGGCTCATGTTGTGCCAGGCACAGTTCTGAGCCCCGCGGCGTATTTTCTCCTTTCATCCTCCGCAAGCTCTATGCGAAAGAAATTACTATCCTCCGTTGGTACAGATGAGGAGACAAGGCACACGAACTCGCTCGCCCGAGTCTGGAGGGGGAGAGGGGCCCCAGAGCCTGTGCTGCTGACCAGCAGGCCGCACAACCTGGGAGGCGGGAGGGCCATAAAGCTTCTCTGAGAAAGCCCTGAAGGGAGAGGAGGATTCAGCCAGGTTGAGGGGTCTGGGTAGTGGGGGCTGAGCACCCCAGGCAGACGGAGTCCTTGGGGACAGAGGATGAAATCCCATGGTGCTTAGAGGGGTTAAAGGTGATCGTGGTGAAAGCCCAGACAGCAGGGAGGCTGAGGACCCAGGGAACCAAGGGGCTGGGAGCCCCTCGGCAAGCCTGGATTAGGACTCGGGCTTCGACAGGACCACGAGGGGAAATCAGACTTCTGTCTTCAAAAGACCGTTTTGATCGTAGCATGAAGAACCTCGGCAAGGCTGGTGACCATTCATTGAGAGGGTCAGCCCTTTACCCACATCTCTGGAAACTTGCCCTGGGCTCCCGACACACATTGCCTTTCCACCACTGGCCATTTCATTTCCACCATCCCCCATTAGGCAGTGTTACTGACATTCCCATTTTCATGCCAGGAACTGAGATTGGCAACAAAATGAACCCTCATAGTCAATGGGTCCAATTTTGGCCATTCTGACTCTAGGGCGGCTTCTGCCTCAGTTTCCCCTCACAGTGGGGTGACACTCCCACAGGGAGCTGCTGACCCATGTTGGTATCTATTCTCAGGACTTAGTGGACAGACAGCACTCTGAGTCCATGGCTGGCTGGAAGGCATCCTGCATCCCCACTTAACAGATGCAGAAACTGGGCTCAGTCAGAGTGATTACCTAGAGACCAGGCCGGAGAAAGGAAGAAAAGCAAGCTCTCAGCCCAGCATGGCCACAGTCGGAGCAAGGCTGTCCCCACACCTTGAACCCCACCAAGGCATGCTTCCTCCCCACGCTGGGCCGATGTGGCAAATTACAGGTGCACTGGCCAGTCTCAGGCTGTGGGGCAGGAATGATGGGACGGTGATCTCCTCCACTGATTCACATGGAGCTGCTACGCATACCAGCTGGGTCCACCTTGACAACAGGCCCGCTGGGTGCGCATCATTATCCCCCATTTTACAGACGAGCAAGCATGACTGAGGCGAGCATTAATCACCTCTGTAAAGAGCCGTAACCAGAGACGCACACGTTAATTGTATCACTTCCCATTTCTTGAGTGCATCCTGTGTGTGCAAACACGGAGCTGGCTGCTTTACACACTTGCTCTCATTTAACATTTGACCCCCACCACATCCTTTCTGTTCCATGTTCTGCTCCACTTCACATATGCAGAAGCAGCAGCTCAGAGATCAGGTGACCTGCCAGGTGTCACACAGCCAGTGCAGCCTGGGGGAGGGCTCTGAACCCAGGTCTGGCTCTGGCTTCCTGCCCTATGTTGCTCCATCCCCTCCCACTGGGGGCTGAGCTGCAGGACCCAACAGGTTCAAGGTGGCGTCCTTATTAGGCTGAACCATACGAAATTGCTGCCTGTGTAGGTTCAAAAACTGCTGGAGATGAGCAGTTTCATTTGGTTTGACCTAATGTCAATATTGCTCTGCAGGGACCTTCGGAATTTGCCAAACCTCTCTGAGGCACTGACTCCGTGCTAGCTACCAGCTTAGCCTTTAGGATGCACTGGGAGCATGGACCGTCCTTGCCCTGGGGCCATCTTAAACAGTGCTAGGACAGGGTGAGCCCAAGCTGCTCTGAAAGCACAGGACAGAAGATCCAACCCCGATGCCCCAACCCAGGGGCCTGGGGGATGCCATTCAGGGAGAGCTTCCCAGAGGAAGTAGCAAATTCCCTGCACTGCCCCCCGCCCCCCGAAGCGGGCAGGAGAGAAATGGCTTGGGAACAACCGCTCCCTGCGTTAAATGGACGGCCTCCCAAGTTCAGCTCCTGGCCGGCTGCTTCCTGAGACCTGGCAAGGTAGCCATTCTAAGGCTCCATTTCCTCCTCTGTACAACGACAACACCCACCGCTCGGCATCATTGAAAGGCTCACACCAAGGCGGCCACGGACCCCCCTGCTTTGTGGGGACCCCTCCCTACCTCCTACAGGGCTTTCCTGTGGGCTGTCTCCCTGGGGAAATCCAGCTCCCAGCAGAAGGTGCTGCCCCAGCCCAAGCCAGCAACCACCCTCTATTGGGTTTCTGCTCCCAGCTGGGGCAGCAACCTCACTCTCTCCTTACCGCCCTTCTGTCCTGCCCTCTGCAAGCCTTGGCCCCTGGGAGGGACTTTCCTGCCATTCAACGCCCTAGACTCCTCCTCTGCCCACCTCCATCACCCTCAGGGATGGCATAGCCCTGACCTGGCCTCATCCCTCTGGGGCTTTTCCCAAACCACCCCTCCCCTTCCGCAGTGACCCCCTACAGCCATACTGTTGGGGTGAGGCTGCTTGGGTTCTCACACTTATACAGGGCACCCTGGGTTCCCAAGGAATTTGGGGTAGTCATTGCCCCAAGCACGGATGGGGCTGGGGCAAGGATTATTGCCCCACTTGAGGATTAACGCCAGGGAGGCCCCCAGAATCCGGATCTCCCGGCCCTCTGCGCATTGCTGTTACCGTTTCGGGGCTCGGGCTCCGTGCCCCGGAACCGGCCGGTGGCGCGGGCGTCCACCACCTGGAAGCGCCGCGATTCGAGGTTCTCCTTGATGTCCTCGTACGTCTTGACGAAGGCGGGGTCCAGCGTGGCGTGGAACTCAGCGGGCGCGGGGCGGCTCTTGCCCGAGCTCAGCGGGAGGCCCTGGCGCAGCCAGTGGCGGAAGCCACCGTCCAGCAGCGACACGGCGCGGTGGCCGAAGGCGCGGAACATCCACCAGACGCGGGGCGCGGCGTAGAGGCCCTGGTCGCTGGCGTCGTAGACCACGACGTGGGTGGTGGCGCCCACGCCCAGGCGGCCCGCGTACTCGGCGAAGTGCGCCGCGCTGGGCAGCATGTGGTCGTAGGGCGACGTGCGGTCGCTGCATTGGTCGATGTCAAAGAACGCTGCGCCCGGGATGTGGCGCTCCTCGAACTCGCGGCGCGCGTCGCGGCCCAGCTTGGGCAGGTACCAGGAGGCGTCGAGCAGCTGCAGGGGCTGCCCGGCACGCGGGGCCCGCAGCGCCTCGGCCACCCACTGCGCCGACACCAGCGCGCGGAAGAGCTGCTGCGGGGCCATGGCGGCGGCGACACTGGGGCTGCAGGACTGGGCGACAGGGAGGATGTCAGGAGGGAATCAAGGAAGAGGTCGGCCCCGGGGACGAGAAACGCTGCTGGGGCTGGGGGCCGGGGCGGTGGAACCCGGAGGGCAGTGTCCAGCGAACGCGGAAAACCATTGGTGGCGAAGCCAGTGCAGACTTGGGCCACCGGGCCTCCCCCGCCCTCCCCCGCCCGGCCTTGGATACAGACACAGGACAGAGTGACCACAAGACCATGACCCTTTGGAGAGGGCCAGGGGACCCCCTCACCGCTGCTTCCTGGGGAGCAGGTAGACCTGCTGGCACTTTAAGGCAAGTAAGGGCAAAATGGCAGCCCCTCCCTAAGACGCAGCTCAGCTTCACCTGCAACCAACCAGGGACCCTGGTGGAATTCATTCACTCATTCATCAAACATTTATATCAGCGGCCTCATGGGAATAGTAGCTGGCACTCACTGAGTTCCTGCTGTGTGCCACTTAATCCTCACTACCTTAGGACACTGCGGGACACAGACTAGGTTCCCACTTATTTGCTGAGTAGCCTCCAGAGGTTTGGTATTGTTCTCATTGTTTCTCAGAGGACCCACTGGGGCTCAGAGAAGTGCACTAACTTGACCAAGGTCACCAGCTAAGCGTGGTGGCGCCAGCCTTCACACTAGCAGTCTGACACCAGAATCCAGACTTCTCACGGACATGCGCTCTGCAGGCCCTGGGAGCCCAGCAAGGTCAGATTCTGTCCCTTGAGCCTGAGCTTTCTCTCCTGACCTTCTTGTGGCAGCAGCAACAGTGACCTAGTGCCTCTCTCCCGCTCCCCTCCCCTCCCCCGCTGGCCAGCAGCTGAGAGTGTGCCAGCCCACCAGCCCACCAGTCCACCGTGACAGGTCAGCCCACAGCCTTCCAGCACCAGGAGGCTCCAAACGTGTTGAGCCCCTGTGCAGGCAGCCCCCAGTCCACTAGGTGCCTTTGTGCCGGCTAGAGAAAGGCGGAGTTCCCATGGGGCACATGGCTGCATGAGTGGGTCCACGCCGCACAACCCCTCAGCTGTGCACCCCCTGTGCAGAGAACAACCTCTATGTCCAGACCAGGCTGTCCTGCTGCCATTCTGTGGCGTGCTCCGGTCAGCCAGCCTTTGGTAGAGGGTGCACCAAGATGCCTGTTTTGTGAATGAGGCGACTGGCAGTTAGGGACATAAGCAAGCTCCTTACCCTTGGTCGCAGAGCTGGTCAGGGGCTGCTTCAGGATCTGAAGCCAGATTTCAGCTCCTGAGGCTGGACTTCTTCCCCAGCCCCAGGTCAACGATGACCAGGGCCTAATGAGTCCACAGTGGGATACCCTGTGCCCAGCCCCCTCCCACAGTCCCATCACAGGCTGGCTTTTAGGAACCCACTTCGTCTACACGGGAAGTGCGCTGGACAATGAGAAACTCTTGACTTTGCCAGGCCCTGATGGTAAAGATGGGCCACAGGCCTGCTCAAGAGACAACAGAACTGAGGAAAGTCTGGAGTGCAGTGTGAGCAGAGGGGCCATGACCTCAGCCTGAGGGGGGAGCAGAAGGAGTGGGAAGGCTTCCTGGAGGAGGGGGAAGTCCAAACCGATCTGACCTTTTCAGGGACCCAGGAAACGGAAGCTTGACCTTCAGGATGAGGAGGCTGCCGAGGGGGCTCTGGCTGAGGGGCAATCCCAGTCTCGGTGGGGGTTCCCCACAGCTGGATAATGCTGGGAGATGCCACAGGCTGCTTCTTGAAGGACCCAGTGAGAGCCACCACAGCCCCGCCCCCCCACCATTCTTGGGGCTCCTTGTTTTCTTCCCCAAGGATCCATTTAGAGTAGAAAGAACCTTGGTTTGGGAGCCAGAGGCCCCCAAAGTCAGCACAAATCCCAAGTAAGTCCGGTGCTTAACGGGCTGTGTGAGGTCCGGCCTGTTCGGCTCCTGGGCTGTGTCCATTGGGCTTCCGACCCTCACCTCTTAGAGGGAAGATGAAATCATGAATGTAGAGGGGCCATCATTATGCACTGCACGTGCCGGAGGTAGAGGGTCTGGGAGAGCAGGCTGTGTGTCTAGAAGGGCAAAGGGCGAAGGGCAAAGGGCGGGGACCAGGTCGCTGTGTGCTGGGCAGGCCTGGACCACTGCAGGTGGGGATGCTGTGGGAGTGAAGGACTCCAAGACAGAAAGGACAGCCCTGGGCCCACCTCGGGATCCCCTAGCACACACCTGCACTCGGGGACGTGGGAGTGCCAGGCCGCCATCTGGGGTTGGCCCTGCAAGAGTAGGGCTCCACTGAGCCTGGGCGTTCCTCGAGGACTTGCCCAGCCTCGTCGGTCCCGGCACCCCTCTGCCCCCCGACTGCACAGCACAGAGCTCAGAGGATGCGCTGGGCAAATGTTCCCAAAGTATGAATTTTTGCAACTTCCTGTGAGAATATAATTATTTCAGAATAAAAAGAAATTTTAAAAGGAAGATGAGAAAAGCACCCCAGGCATATGGAACAGCACAGGCAGACAGCCGAGTAGGGGCAGGGGTGTCCCACCAGCTTGCAAAGAACTAGTTGCTGGATTCCCAGGAATTATGCCAACTGGTTGTTAAACACAGCCACTGTTAAAAATTAAATCATATAAACACAATTAAATAGGTTAAATTAAAACCAAAGGCAGTTTTTCAGAAGTTTGAGGCTTTGGCGCTGAGCAAGGGAAAACCAAGGCAGCCGGTGACACACGGGGCTTCAGATCTGGGAGGACAACAGGCTGCCTCAACTCCACCGCGTGTCCCCAGCGACTGGCTCGGCCAGCCTCTCTCCCTGGTCTTTAAATAAGCTCCTGGCCTACCGCGCAGGCCTCTTGTGGGAAGTAGGAACACCGTCCGAGTACCCAGCAAAGTGCCTCACCAAGCAGGCCTTGACACACGTTAGTTTCGTTACACTCCGGGCACTTCTTTGCCAGTTTCTCCTCCTGGAGCCTCTGGGTCAGCTGGCCTCTTTCCTTGGCCTCTCTGTCCGGCTTTATGAGTTCTCCTCCCTCCCGCCCGCCCTCTCTTGCGCCACCCGATGATCCCCACCCCCACGCACGGCTCCCCACCCGCCACTCACCCAGACCTCCCCCTGCAGGCCTCCCCAGGCTGCCGCGCACGGCCATCCTTAGGGCGAACCGAGGGGTGCGCCTTTCCTCCCAGCCTGCGGCCGCCTCCTCCGCTCAGGCCCCGCGGGGGAGCCCCTCGCCGCGCACCCCACCGATCCACCGCCCCCTAAGGACAGGCCAGCGCGACGCCGCAGCAGTTACCCAGGTCTCGGGCTCCCGGCTTCCGGGCTTGGCCATGGCCCCGGCGGCAGGGCACCCCCTCCCCGCGCCCGCAGCCGTCCTCTCCTCCCGCCACCAACCTGCGGCGGGCCAAAGGGAGGAGACTCCGGCACAGCCCACCGCTGCGGCCACTCGGAGCCGCCGCTGCCCCGCGCCTTCCACTGGCCGGGCCGGGGGGACGCCCGCGCCGCCAATCTCTGCCCCGCGCCCGGCCCGCGCCGCCCCGCGCCCCCGGCGGGTCCCCGGGGCTCTGAGAGGCGCGGCGCACTGGGGGGCAGCGCGGGGCGGGCGCGGCTGGGCGGGGACCGCGCGGGGGCGCGGCGGGCGGCGCTCTGTCCCCCCTCGGGCGGCGACGCGATGGTGTGGGCCGGCCGGGTTGTTGTGGGCTCTGGCTTTGAACGCGCCAACTTCTCCAGCGGGCAGGGCGAGCTCCAGGGCGGCGGCGAGGGCGAGTGAGTGCGGCGGGGTGGGGGCGGCGGCAGGCCGCTCGGGATTGGGCCGCTGGCCAGGCCACCTGCGATCCAGGGGAAAGTTCCCGTAACGAGAGCGGGTCGGGGTGCTCCGGGAAGCCCGGACCCAACTTGGGCACAGGGCACGGAGCCGGGGCTGGACTAGGGCATTCTGGAGGCGGGCGAGCGCAGGCTGCCGCGAGGCGGTGGGCGGGTTTGCTAGAGGCGCGGACCCTCCCCCGCGCGCCTACTCCCCTGCCTTCCCGGGAAAGCGGGCTCCAGGCCCGAGTTGCCATCTCTCCCCAACCTTGAGCCTCTTTTCGCTGCTCTTTTCTGGCACGATCCCGAGGGCGAATACTATAGCTTCTTGGGCCTGTCGCCCTCCCAGCCAGCTCCCGAATGGAGCCCTCCGCAGCTCAAGCCCCACCCCCTCCTGCGCGGGAGGGACCCAGGGAGGGGCGGAGCAGGCTTGTGCTGGGGAAACTTTGAACCTACCCCACTGCACGCCCCAGCCCCACGGGGTTGCTGTAAACAGGTGCGGCAGGGAAAAAGCTCGTCCTGCCAGGCCCCACTCCACTGCACATACAGCTTCATGCCAGTCTCTTTCCTAGTTCCCATCCGCGCCAGGTGACGTGCAGAGCTGAGACCATGGTTCATCAGGTTCTCTACCGGGCGCTGGTGTCCACCAAGTGGCTGGCGGAGTCCGTCCGGGCTGGCAAGCTGGGGCCTGGCCTGCGGGTGCTGGACGCGTCCTGGTACTCCCCGGGCACCCGCGAGGCCCGCAAGGAGTACTTAGAGCGCCATGTGCCCGGCGCCTCCTTCTTTGACATAGAGGAGTGCCGGAACGCGGCGTCGCCCTATGAGATGATGCTGCCCAGCGAGGCGGGCTTCGCCGACTACGTGGGCCGCCTGGGCATCAGCAACGACACGCACGTGGTGGTGTATGATGGTGACGACCTGGGCAGCTTCTACGCGCCTCGGGTCTGGTGGATGTTTCGTGTGTTTGGCCACCGCACGGTGTCTGTGCTCAATGGTGGCTTCCGGAACTGGCTGAAGGAGGGCCACCCGGTGACATCTGAGCCCTCACACCCAGAGCCGGCCATCTTCAAAGCCACACTGGACCGCTCCCTGCTCAAGACCTACGAGCAGGTGCTGGAGAACCTGAAATCTAAGAGGTTCCAGCTGGTGGATTCACGTTCCCAGGGGCGGTACCTGGGCACTGAGCCAGAGCCAGACGCAGTAGGTAGGTGTCCCAGGGGGTGGGTGGTCCCTGGGGAGTCATGCTCAGTGGAAGGATGGGGAGTAAGGATGTCTGGGACCCTCTCCTGTTTTGCCCTCCGTTCCCCCCATGTGGGTCTCAGTCTTTCCATCTGTAAAATGAGAGGTTAGAACTAAGCCTAAAGGCTTTTTCAGCTCTGATGCATGAGGACCTGCGTATGTGTTCCCATAGCTATGTGCGTGTTCCCATAGCTACACGCTAACAAGCAACCTAGCATCTGTATGGGATGGCATCTGCAGAGAGGACTGGTGACACATCCACCCACATCCGTGCCCAGACACTAGCTCCCTCATGCCCAGGGCTGTGTCCATGAGCCAACACATGCATTGCTACACAGAAGAACACCTAGCTTCTCAGGGCCTCTCCAGCTCCCCAGAAACCCTTATGGACATCAACAATGCCCTTCTCCCAGCACCCCTCCCTCTGCAGCTCTCCGGGGCCCCCCTGACCGTTCCAAACAGCTGCAGCCTGCCTCAGAGCCGTAACAGCAGCTGCCATTTCATGCTAAGCCCTTGACGCTGCATTATCTCATCTAACAAAGCTTAATATCCCCATTTTAGACGGGAGGACTCTGAGGTGCCAGGACATTAAGTTCTCACACAGTTAAGTGGCAGAGTTGGGATTTGAACCCAGCACTGCCTAGTTTCAAACGAATGCTCTAAAGCAGCATGCACCACCATTCTGCCCCACGCCCAGCTCCCAGGCCAGGAGGGAGCCCCTCTGCCAGGCATCGGCAGGGAGTGGGCTCCGGAGTCCTCTCCTATGGACAAAGGGGAGGCTGGAGGTGGGAGGGGCCTCAGGAGAGGAAACGCTGGGTTCTGGAATCTCCTAACAGAACCGCAGAGATCTCACCCTCGCTCCTGCTGGTTGCCCTCCAGCCCCTGCCTGGGCACCTCTGATGGCCAGGACCTCACTGCTCTGGGGGCCCCTGGTGGTCCAGGCTGCCCTGAGCCCCTGGGGTGGCTGGCACTTCCTGGGGCAGTGGCTCTGTCCTCAGTCGACTGCTCTGGGGAATCTA